>NC_142700.1:6074317-6172306 GCF_029339155.1 Prunus mume
CCTCACCAACTATTTTTACTTTATGATAATTGTTCGTTGGCCTTAACGTCATTTTCAGTAAAGGATTTGGCTGTTTTCCCTGTACTAGCCATTTTTTCTAAAATTGCGCCACCATTAGCGTCAAAGTATTTTTGTTTGAGCTCTACATGGCTTTTCCTCTGTTTCCTATATATCCCAAAAATTGCAACCAGTAAAACAGAGAAGCTCAATGACACGCCTGCAATAAATTGAAAACCATATATATGTTATTCTTAATAGTATCCTCGGTCCGATGTCAAAACTAGATTATATTCATTGCCAAACAGAATTAATATACTGCATGTGTGTTGAATATACTGCTTACAGGTAAATAACTAGCTCTAGTACATACCCAGCGAGATTTTCAAGCGTGTTTGTGAGGGAACTTCGATGCACGTAATCTGGTCTTGGTTGGTAGCCACTATCACAGGAACAAGAGTAATTTCCTTGTAGATTTGTGCACTGTCCATTCTTACAGGGTTTTTATCGCACTCATTAATATCTGAAATAAATAGTAAAACTATATATCACAGATCCATCAAGAAGAATATCCTTAATTTTGAGCTTTAGAGCTGCATATAATATATGTATGTATTTGTATACCTTGGCAACCATAGAGGTATGGGTTCCCTTCGAAGCCTTTCCTACACCGGCAAATGTAACCCATAGACCAGTTATGGCAGGTGGTATTTCCCTTGCATGCAAAAGTGTCGTGGTTTTGACTTGCAACTTCACACGACTCCTCCCTAACCTGCCAAACAAGAACCAGGGGAAGCCGGCTTATATTGCGAAGTTGTTGAAAGCTTGTACTTTGAATGAAAGAGCCATGTCTCACAACGAAGGCGAAGCCGCAGGGTTAAAGTCCCATACGTACCTATTGTTATAGCTTTCACCCACAGAGTCAGGTTGTTCAGCCCAGGATCTTCGTCTGTGCAACACCCCATGCCAGAGCAAGACTCGTTCTTGTCAATGGCGTACGCGTAGCCACCAATTTTCTTTCGACATACGGAGACGCAGCCAGTTGTGTAGCTTTGGTCTTCCCGGCCACCGAATAAGTACGCTCGTGTCACAACCAACCACAAAGAAGCTTTTTTTCTCCAGAGATGGTGTAAGGATTATACACCCTGAGCCCGCCGCTGCTTTGGTCTTCCCTTGGGAGTCGGATACCTTGGTCGTTATAACAATCTCTATTTACTAACTGCAGTATATGCAGCTCACCCTCTTCAAGAGATATGTTGGAGACAATGATACGGGTTTTCATCAATCGGGGTAATGTGGGCTCATTATTATTGGATTCTATGCAGGTGATGTTGAATTCTGGTCGGGAGTAACAACCGTCACCAATGCCAAATGGGTATGGAATTGGGACATTACCACATTTGGGTTTGCAGGGAGGCAGGGCTATAGCTGTTTTATTTTCTTCTCCTCCTCCTCCGGCGCTTGCTCTTGTTGTTGCTACAACACTTGTCGCTGCTGGTACAAGTACTGCTAGCAACATTATTGAAAGTAGAATAAGCATCCCATATTGAGAGGCCATCTGCGGTATAGGCATGCACTGTACGTTATGTGTAAATTGTTTTCCTAAGGAAACCGAGGCAAAGCCTGGCCTATTATATAGATAGGAAATGCCTTTACTAACCTATAATTATTATTTTTTGTCTGTTAACACTCATCTGTCCGTTTTATTTATTTTAATTAACGAGTGAGAAAAGATTCCACCTTGAAACCCTTTTTCGATAATATGAAAGTACGTGAAAATATTTGATTGGCCTGGTTGGTTGTTAAAATTGGTGACCAAGTGGCGTGGCTTGACTAAAAGACTTTCTTAATAGACAGCTTTTTCATATTCCTGGTGAACTCGACAATAATTAACCCACCATAGAAAGAATGCATTGACATGTAGTCTACGGCTAGATGAGCGTCCACGTGGCTGTTCTAAACATCAAACGACATGTAGTACTATGTCATCGCGTTAAGTCACTTTGGTGTCATCATCCACTGGATCCTTCGTGACCCCATCTCACGTGTATATTATGATGATTTTTTCTGACCGTACTATTGTAGCATTCTATAATCTCTCTCCATATAGAGCCTATTTGGAACGAAAATTCCAAAACTAGACACTTGTTATTTTTTAATTAGTTCTTAGTGTGTTAAAAAAATTTCAAAAACCAATTAGGAAATGATAAGTGGCTAGTTTTGAATTTTTCCCTTCAAATAAATTATATATAGATAATTATATAATATATATGCTAAAATGAGCTTTTTGAAAACCTATATTACGGGAGATGATTTTTTTTATGTGCAAGTTTGAATACTAATACTAATCTCTCAATGCAGTTTACATATGAGTCATCTCTCTAACTTGTTGGAAGTCCATGGAACAGGAGGAGAACCCTTCGATTTAGATAACGATTCAAATTTAATATTTGATATATTCTCATGTGGGCGTGACATGATAGACTTATTATTCAATTTGATTAGCCTACAATACAGAGAGTATCATGTCAAAGAGAAGATCAAGGAGCAAAGATCAAAGATCAAGGAGGAGATCACCAAAGAGGAAATCATCAAGAGAAGATCAAACATAAATTGGTTCATATAATTGGTTCAAGGGTAATTAGATATTATCCTTTCACTTGAATTTTCCATTTATGAAAAATATATCAATGTTCATAGCTTAAGATACTTGGAAGAAGTTTTGTTTTTGAATTTAAACAACCACCATAGACTTCAGCTACAATTAATTTGATTAAATGCATGTTTAATATTCAAATGAACATCTAAAAATGTTTTGAAAATCTTACAATTGGTATAAGAGCCATAGGTCATGAAATTGATATGTTTTTAGGGTTGAGAGATGCATATATGGGGTAGGCTAACCCCATTGTTATGAATATGATACCAATCTAATATTCTTTAGATTACTTTATCACTTATTTAGCATATTCTGGTAATTTGTTTCTTTACACGATGTGTAAAAGCTAACAAAATAAATTTAATTTAGTAAGTTGTATTATTTAATCCCCTTCGTTTATTGAATTAAGTTGACCGAGAGCATTATATATAGGGGAATGTGGATTTCCTATGTAAGTTAATCATTTTTCCAGTGGGCCGTGACGTGATGAACATCATGTTGATTCTTTTTTAGTGGGCCGTGACGTGATGAACGCAGTTCTTTTGGGGGCAAGGGAGAGTGAGGTGGGCCAGGAAGAGACCCCCTTCCATACAGATAATGATTCACATTTTATATTTGATTTATTCTCAGACAAGAATGTGAGCGTGACATGATAGGCTTAAAGAAACTATGCATATCAACGTTGTCAAACTTTAGTTAAGAGGAATTGTTGGAGTTGGAAGGGCCACAAAAATACTTAAAATTTTAACTAAAGTAGGAAAATGAAAATTCACTTAAAATTGCCATGGCTGGCTCCACCTCCATCTGTACGGTCCATGGTGGAGATGGAATAATGTTGCAGATTATTACTTATTGGAGCCCATTTAATATTGTTTTGAATATGTTGTTTGGAGTGCTGCTAAAATTGGTGTTTGTTGTCACGAGGGTTTTGTAGTCTTATGTTCAAATTTACATAACATTTTAGTAGTGTGTGTGAGAAATCTCCCATTTATGCATAAGCAACTCGTAAGCACACACCGTCTGTTATGTGTTAATTGTTTTCCTAAGGAAACTGAGGCAAAGCCAGACCTATTGTATGGATAGAAAATGCCTTTACGTTACCTTTTTTTGCCAGTTAACACACTCATCCGTTTATTTATTTATTTAATTAACGAGAAAAGTTTCGAACTTGAAATCCTTTGTGAAAATATTTAGTTGTTAAAATTGGGGACAAAGTGGCCTGGCTTGACTAAGACTTCCTTAATAGACAGCTTTTTCAGATTAGTGAGATAGACTCGAGACACAATAATTGACCCCCACTATATAAAGAATGCATGCATTGACATGAAGTCTACGGATAGATGAGCGTCCACGTGGCTGTTCTAAACATGTTGCTATCGAACATGTACCCGACGTCATCGCGCGAAGTCACTTTAGTGTCGTCATCCACCGGATCCTACGTGGCCCCGTCTCATGTGCATGCGCAGAGAGATGATTTTTATGTGCAACTTTGAATACTAATACTAATCTCTCAATGGTGTATGAATAAAAGGAAAAACAAAAATAAATCTCCTAATGTGTAGGGTATATAATATTCCTCCGTGAAGAGCTGAATTGGTTGGTTGGAATAATATTAAGATCCTCCTCTCCTTGTGTACAAATTTGTTGAATGCAGCCTACATCTAGATCGTCTCTCTAATTTGTTGGACTCCGTTGCATTGTCTAATTCAATTATTTCAGAGTTTTTTTCAGATTAATTATAGTTATGTAATAAGAGCATCCACAATGAACTCCTTAAACCACCTCATCAGACAAATTTTAAGGAGAAATTGTAAAAATACAACTCCAACCATGCTCCCTATTCACCTCCTAAAATAAGGAGACCTCTAGGAGCTCCTAAATCCGAAGAGAAATAAATGACTCCTAGTGGCTCCCTATAATTTAATGTCGCTTTATTTAACGAGTATTTTAAACCTTTATTTAATGCTAACTTTTAAAAAAAAAAATAGATATGAACTAATCAAAAAAGAGTTATAATATTTATAACTCCCTAAACTAGAGAGCACGATTGAAGTTTAAATTTTATAGAGCCTTAAAATAACTTTTATATTTTTTTAGCTAAAATTTAACTAAAAAAATAGAGAGCATGATTGTGAATGCTCTAAATAAATTTATTTTAAAAAATAGACAGGTCGAGGAAAGGAAGAGAGAAGTAAAGGTGTCCTTTTATTTATATTATTATTGCTAGTGCCTAGTGGGTCGGTAGAAGGGTAAAACCGGCAAATTTACGAGGGTGCTCATCATGATGATTGGTTCGTCTCTATTACTTGCTGGAAGTCCATGCCTTCAGGCCATGTAACATCCTAGATAATTGAGTCCCATGATGATGATCGATGCATGCATGCATGGCTCATGATGGAGATAGAATTTTAAAGCATCTCAACAACGTCGATGCATTGCGTACCAATGGGATACAAAATGTAATGTCTCCAAAATGTGTGAGTAGCATGAACCACCGGATATACATAGAGAGGAGAACTAAAGATTGAAATACAAGCAACCGGTTCTTGGAGAAATTACTAACGTGAAATATGTTCGAGATATGATTGGAAGTTTTAAAAGAAAAAAACGTATTTACATATACAATGGCAGTTCAAAAAAACGTAGAATTTTTCTTTCATTAATTCTACATGTAGATGAGATTACTTGACATAAATAAATTTAATTTAGTAAGTTGTATTATTTAATCCCCTTCGTTTATTGAATTAAGTTGACCGAGAGCATTATATATAGGGGAATGTGGATTTCCTACGTAAGTTAATCATTTTTCCTTCTGAAATCTTTGGAGAATGCAATTATAAAGGCAAGCCAAAATGTTACAATTGTGACAAATTTGGTCATTTGGCTAGAGAGTGCAATGCAGGAAAGTCTATATAGAAGGCAAACTGTAAGTCAATGAAGTGTATGGGAACTTGTTCTATGCTAACTGTGCAAACTGAGACAAAAACACAAGGAGTGGTACACATTGATGTACAGTAATCATATGATTGGAAATGTGGAATTGCTTATTGATGTATGGACAAATTAATGGCTGGGAGTGCAAATGCCAACTGGTGCACTTGTAAAGGCAGAAAATATATAAGGAAGTGATGTATCTGCTAGACTAAAGGAGAATTTGTTGAGTGTTGGGCAAATGAATGAGCATGGATACTAATTGGTGTTTGGAGAAGGCATGTGCAAAGTGTTTGACAGTTCCTCAATGAACTATCTCATCATCAAGGTTCCAATGAAGAAGAACATGTGATATCTTTTATATCTATTAGCTGAAAACTAGTTAGCCATGAAAGCAACAGTCACTCATTGCACATGGACTTGGCATAAAAGGCTAGGACATCTACACTTTAAAGGGTTAAAACAACTGAGAGACAAAGATATGGTGCATGGATCACCTTAACTAGAAGAGAAAAATGATGTGTTTGAGGACTGCCAACTGGGAAAACAACACAAAATTAGTTTTTCAAAAGGCCAAGCTCAAAGAGCAAATATTCCACTTGAGTTAGTTCACATTGACCTTTGTGGCCCTAAGAGAAATGAATATGTTGCAGACAACAAATACTTTATGTTGATAATTGATGACTTCACAAGGATGATTTGGGTCTATTTCTTCAGAAACAAATTTAAAGCTTTCAATAGTTTCAAGAAATTTAACTCCATGACTGAACTGCAATCAGGGTACAAAGCGATGTCTAGGTCTAGTGCCGAGGCCGAGTACCATGGGATTACTCAAGGTGTATGCAAATTACTATGGTTGAGAAGATTGTTGGTAGATCTTGGGTTTAGACCCCAGAAACCCATTGATTTGTATTGTGATAATAAAGCTGCAATTGCAATTGCGCATAACTTTGTGCAATATGATCGTACAAAGCACATGAAGATTGATCGACATTTTTTTAAAGAGAAGTTGCATGCATAAATTATTTTTTTCCGTTTATATCATCCGAGTGTATCAACTAGCATATGTTCTTACGAAGGCTGTGTCTACTACGGTCTTTCTCATCACTTGACAAGTTGGGCATGTACATGACATCCTGCCCAACTTGGGAGAGTGTTAGTGAGATCCTAGCTTAATTATGATATTTATTTCGTAGTTTATTAGGACTATATTTCTTTTCTTTATGAGATGTAATTAATATGATTTTATCTTGTTTCCTAGTTTGACCCTTCTATGGTTACATCCTTATATTATAAATACCTCCTTTTGGAGAATGAAATACAACCTGAAAAATATTCTACCCATATTGTTTGACTGAACATAGTGTTTCATAAACACATAGTATTAATTGTTCCTGATAATAATCAAATAGTAAAACAATTTTCAATTTTTTAGTGGCTAATATAAAGATGGTACGTATATATACCTTCGCAACCATCTGGGAGATATGGGTTCCCTCTTGGAAGCCTGACGAACACTGGCAAATTTTCAATTTTTTCCTCTCCTCCTCTTGCTGCTGTTAGTACAAGTCCTAGCAACATAGAAAATTGCATAAGCATCCCATATTGGAAGGCCATGTATATGCACTGTATCGTTTATGAGGAAAGTGAGGCAAAGCCTGGCCTATTTTGTAGGGGAAATGCCTTACTAATCTATAATGATTTTTCTCTGTCCACCTCTCATCTTCATTAGTCTTGTTTTTTTAATCAACAGATGCGAGGAGATTTGAACTTGAAACCACTAGACTAAGATCTAGTTAGCTTATTAATCTTACGTTCCAAGTCCACATCTAAGTTGATCCACTGGTTATTAAATATAATTGATCAATCGTTTCATACATCAATAAGTTTCATCAGCTTTCTCATCTATTTGTTGGTTCTTCTGGAATATATATAATTTTGTGCACGAAGGAATGACTGTTCACGTATATAAATTTCAGATAGATCCAACCCATTATAGATTTATGCAATCCTTGGAATATAAACCTCAAGCTGTTTACGACATATACAAGATTTAATTTCGAGTTGATGTTTTTCTTCTTTATGGAATGTAGAGTTAAAAAAAACAACCAAAATAAGGTTGTAGGCCTGCATGCAGCATAATCATGAAATGGAATCTTGGTAGAAGATTTTCAATAACTATCTGAAATTATTTAACCCAAAAACCATATGATTAATAACAATTTCTCGGTCATCCATAAATTAAATATTTACCAAAAAAAAAACAAAAGTATGATACAAGCACCCAAAAACGAGATAATTCTAGACATAAGTACGATACAAGCACTCAAAAACACAAGTAAAAAAAAAAAACTGGATATCCTTGTTACTTGGAAGGTTACCTAAATTACCATACATATATATATATATATATATATATACACACACACACACACATGACCAGCCTGGCAGCCGCCGTAGAAGGTGGGAGGGAGATCAAGGTTATACGTTTAACTTCCACCACCGTTCGTGTTTGGAGACTACCCTTAGCAAGTCCTGGGCTGAGAGAGTAAAACCTTCTACTTTTGTATGACATTTGACATTTTCGGTCCAGCGAGGAAGAACCTCAAACCCAGATTTGTTGGGGGATGCCCACGTCAGAAGCTTTTCTCCATAAACACTTTTTCCAGGTCCCTCCTTGTCCTTTGGGGATGGGACACCAGAATCTTCTGTTGTTTCTTCACGTCGTGCAAAGCTAGAATTAGAGTAGGTAAATACAGTTCCATCTATAATAAGAAGCATGCGATCAATTGGTTCCCCCTCTGTAAATATCATCTGATTTACTTTGTACGTCACTGGCGTCAGACAGTCGCACATCATTGTCAGCACATTCTCATTTATAAATTGGAGGAGTTTAACCTGTATTTAAAATCAATCGACATTTAAACACAAACCAAGATTCATTCATTTATATAAGTTCAACAATACAAATTAATTCCGTGTAAATTAGACTAATGTCCTGGTCTCTATTTAATAAATCTATAAATATTGGATTTGAACTGATTAAGTTAGATGACAATCCAACATATTATTTCTTAAATCTCATTTAAGGAAATGCGATTTATAAGAAGTACTGCCTTGGTCTCAATCTAAACCAAACTGAACCATCAAATGAGATGTATGAGTGACGGAAGGCCAAGGCAACTCATGTATTTCTTAGGTGGTCAGAATTTTCTTTTTTAATAAATAATATACATACAAATACTTGAAAGAGAGAGGTTGAGAAACATACTTGTGATAGAGTTTTGAAGCAAAGAAGATGCTTTAGATGTTTTTTCATATAACCGGGAAGAACATTGAATAGAATCTCCAGCTCAGCATCTTTGTCCTCTTCCAATTTTTTATTTATGTTTTTCATGATTTCATCCTTCTTTTCATCATCAATATGATATTTCCTCATCCACTCGTCTATATCTCCTTTTTTTAATTCAATCTTCTTCCTAATTTCCTCCGATTGTGTGGTTCTCATCTGAATGAATGTCTGAAAGGTACATTTCAGCACAAATAGTAAATTAGAAGTGTATATCAATGATCCAATCATCTAACTTTTAAGTATTCCTAAAAAATCTATGTAAAAAATCACTTGATTCTAAAACCATTTGATGCCTTATTGGTTTTCAAGGTCAAATTTTTTAAGGACACAAAGGCAAACAGTTCAGATAGTTGAAATAAAATTTTAGTGAACCTCACAACGCATCTCAAATAAAATTATGCAGAGATCCATCAATAGAAGAGAATATACATTTACATAAGATGGAGGTTCGCCCCTGAAAGCTGAAGGAAAGTAATTGAAAGTAAACCAAATAGATATCTAAGAGAGAGATTTATTACTAACCTGAATATTTCCAATGAGATATATAAATAATAGCAAGCCAGTGACAGAAATTAGAATTGCAAACAAGTTTTCCCACACATAATTACTTGTTGCAAGATTCGTGCCAAAATTGCTGCAAAAAGTAAGTAATGGACCAAGAAAAATGTGAGATACTAATGAATGGCAGAAGAAAGTAGTTACAAAAGCAACACTTATTTGGTTCTCTAACAATTATTTCCTTCTTCTATTAAGCTTTTGTATGATCAGAGGAATGGGGGATTCCTAAAAGGATCCTCCTTGTAAGTTTAGTTACCACATAAAAGGAAAAGTAGTCTTATTTAAAATATATCATATACAATAGGAGTAAGTAAAGAGAAAATTTACAACCGTTCCTTTATTTACTGACTTACAATGCATATCAAGTAGTATAAAAAATTTAGCAAGACTAGCACTAGGAAGCACTTTGGAATATGATATATATTATTTATAAAATAGAGAAGAAGAAGAGGAATAGGATATCATATTTTGTTGAAGACTTTTTTTATTTATGAGATATTTAGTTATATATTCATTCTAAGCACTAGTGATATAAATAAACTCTGCACCATTTAATCTTTATATTACTTTGATGCCCTATCTTTACAACTGACCCTATTGAATTTAATTTTGATTAAATTACTTTGATGCCATATCAAGGATTTTGAGTTTTTTTATGAGATTTTGGGGGTTGGGCTTATTTTAAGAAATCGATAGTAGTTTGATAGGAAATTAGCCTCTGTTATGTTATAAATGGATTTTGGTTGTGTTCCTAAAGTCCATTTTATATTAGATATATATTTTTTAATTTGGACTTCTATATTGGGTATAATAGTGAATCTTTTTTTTTTTAATCTAGTATAAAAAAAAAATCTGTGATTAATAGAGGATACAAAATAAAATAGTGAAATTTTAAAAAAGATATACATGTGCAAGCAAACCTCAAATTTCGCAGACCCCACCAGAAAGAGTAGCACAACTTCGTTGGAAAATTTATATGCGCCGCATTACCAGACTTAAGGGAATCAAGAAATATTCCATACTCAAACGGCTCTATAGCATTGTATGGAACATTTATTTTGCAATGTTCATCAAAAAATGTGATATTTGGTTTGGCAGCATTGTGACGATCACAATAAAAGGTACTCATGCATCCCCCAGGATTTGTTTGATTTTGACAAGCCTGGTGCCAACAGAAGGTCTCTCGTTGAATGGAAAAGAAGTACCAAAACGCTCCAAGAACCTATGAAAACATAATTAATTAATTGATAGATCTAAGCATTAATCATGAGTTTATTGTAAATCCAACTAAACTTCATCAAGCATTTATCGATTACCAAAATAAGTCCGTATTAAAATAAAAGGATATGGAAGTGAAACTTACGTGACTAGCAATAATGTATAAAAACAAATTGAATAGGGCTTTGACCCATATTCCGATGGTCCTTGTAAGTTCGGTAGAAGATAAAATAATTCGATAAATTCTTGGCAGATACTGGCTGAGAAGAAAAAAGTTGACAGCCTTTGTTGGTTCTGAATATCCCGACCACATTTTGAAAAAACCTTTTACTAGAAGCTGCACAAAAGAATAATAGTAATGGGTTAGAAGTCCATTGTAATTAAAGCTGCCTAGTCTATAAATTTTACACCAAAAATTTAAATTTCTCTTATTACTTGTGGCATGGGAAAACCAGAGAGAAGGTCAGTCACCAAACAACACCACTTCAACTCCCGGGCTAAATTCTTAGCAAATGGAATTATCTCATCTCTTTTTATTAACGTCGTTTGCCAATCCACTTGCCATTCTGGCTTCCCTTGGTTGATCTCCTTGTAGGCTTTATTAAGCCCTCCATAGATTTGATATCCAATATCCACCACGAAAGTGATATCCGTCAGAGATCGCAAAATCAGAGCCACATTCCACAACCTTTTGTCCATTCCAAGGCATTTGTTATTCTCATCGATGAATGGAATGTATAAGAACAAGGGATCTAGGGAAATTGCAATAGCACATGAAATTACAATCATCTTGTTCCAGAAAGAAGCTGAAAAATGTGTTCTTTCCCATTTCTTTGTTAAAAATTCTCTGACTTCGGATGGCAGACATCGTGCCAGTTTACCTGGTGCGTCGCTAATTAAAAGAAAAGTGCAATCAGAAAATTGAGATAAGTCTAGACTTAACAAATTAGAGTATATCTAACCCAAAATCAAATGACAAGTCAATTAAAATACATTACGATATCGTAGAAAACGAGATGATACTCAGTGGGGCACGCCAAATAGTCATCTTAAGTCATCTTATATTATTAAACGGCTACATCTTGCAAAAACTAACCTTATGATTTTGGTCAGATCATCAACACAGCGCTGTACAGACATAACTTCAAGAGCCTACAGAAGCCTTTGAAGGTAGATAGTGAGAGAGATTACAAATATTTATTTCAGGAAATTAAGCTTCAACTGATAAAAACACTTACCACGCTATTTACTGGATGCAAAGGCAAGAGGATGAGAGAATAGCGATGATATTTTTTTCCTTTTTCATTTTCTCTTTTGGGTCAATAAAACTTCATCAGATGAAGAGAGTAAGGATCTGTGAGGAGAGAGGCCGTTATTCTGCTAGTCAGAAATAGCTGTGGGCTTACTAGGCAATTTCGTGAAGTAATTATAAACAGGGCAATGACTTCTGTTTACCTTCGTTGACTGACCAAGACTTTGTTTCTTTTAAAAAGACCTAGAACTGATTTATTACTGACAGGACCTCTTTTCGCAACATTTAAAAAAATAATAGAGAAAACTATGGTGCATGGCCTTAAGTTGCATGTACGTTTGCAAAAAAAAAAATCTTTTTTCATAGGAAAAATGCTAGCAGTTTTTTTTCTAACATTCTCGTTGAACTTTTTCCAATTTTCTAATGATACATGGCACTTCTCTCTCACTCAAAACAATGTTTTTAATTTTAATAAAACATTAAATTCTATTTCTATATATGCCCTTGACACAAGACACAACCCAACCTCTCTCTCTCACACACATTTGTGCGATGAGAAAAAAAAATCCAATATTTTTTTGTCCCTCTCTAACCTCTATAGACCCTTTGCTTCTCAAATCATGAAAGTTCAAACACTTTTTTTTTATAAACAAGATCAAATATTAAAATAATAATAATAATAATAATGGTTTGGTGGTGAGATTTGAGAAATAAAATAAAAAATTGTTCAATTACAAACAACAGAGAAAGGAAAGGACGAGGGAAGGTGGGGGGCTGTTGGGTGGGGATGTGGGAGATGTTTGGTGGTAATGGGGGGGAGAGGAAGTGGGTTACTTTCATGTGCTTGTTTGGGTACTGGTCATGGGTCATTGCTGGGTATTAGTGTTTGTTTTGGGGAGAAGCGGGGAGGTATAAGAAGGGTTGAGGGGCGCTGCAAAGGATAGAGAGGATTGAGAGTGAGATGGAGAGAGAAAATATTTTTTAAATTGAAGAAATTAGGGAAGTCAATATATTTAATTTAAGAGTAAATTTGGAAAACAAAAACTAGCTTATTTGATTATTAATGACATTGTTTTAAGTATAAATAAAGTAACACATGTCATGACAAAAAGAAAGAATTTGCAAAAAAAAAAAATTAAAGAGATGATTGCTAACATTCCCCTTTGTATAAATGGAAAGAACACTACAAATACTTTCAACACACGACCTCGTGCATCACGCCAGTCTATCTCCATTCATAGAATCTTTATTCATAATTGATCTTGACTAGTGCTGGATATGGAATTGATTCATGCTTTATCTAAAGCTGATGATATTTCACAATTGATGTAGTCTTCCCTTTATATTTATATTGTGGGGTTAAATAATTCACATGATCCTCCATCGGTACAAATTTGTCCATTGCAATAATGTTGTCTGGGTCGTCACTAACTTCTTGCAAGTCCATGGAACATCCAATACAATTTAGTCCCACCTATATGGCAAGAGGATAAGAGAATAGGGATGATATTATTTTCCTTTTTTTTAGGTCAATTAAACTTCAATAGATGAAGAGAAATGATTTACAAGTTGGTATCTAAAGATGGTATCTCTAGCATGACTCTAAATATTTTAGCAAACAAATAAAATTTCCTTCTATAATCTTTGACAGGTAAGCACTACAAAAAAAGAAAAGAAAAAAAGAGTGACAACAACCACTATTATTTGGTGATATTTGCTGGGGTGACTAAAGGTGAGGTGACATTTGTTGGGGTGACTGTTGCCATTTTTTATTATAAAAAAAATATAGTGAAGAGTCATTCTATAGTAAGGGCTTTATATATGGTTCTTAGGTGAAATCATAGCTCTTAACTGTTGGATTGGATCATGGCATACATACCATGACATGTCTCAGACCACCAAATATTGATTAAACCATATAGAGGATTGGGGTAACCTCCTCAACTTCCTTTTTTTTCTTTTTTTTCTTTTTCTTGCTTCCCCCTAATAAAATTCATGTAGTAAATAGAAGATATGCTGCCTACTGTTTATTGATTAGCAAGTGTTGTGTTTGGACCATCCTTTACATGCCATGTTTGTTAGCAATTCTCCATAATCATTTTTTTTTAAATTAAAAAAAATCTAAGTAAAGAGAAAAAAGAGTTGGCAGCCTGAACCAAGGCAATGAGTTACGTTTATCACTCAGAACCAAACAGATCTTTAAGAAACTCATTTAACCTTTTTTTGTCGATCACGTCTAGAACTACGTACTAAAACATTTCTTCCGTTTTTTTACTTTATTTATTTTTTCTTCTGTGAGAATCCTGGACAGTGTGACTGACGAGAATTTTATTAAATTTTAGAAATCATCTAAAAGAGGATCTTAAATAATATAGGGAACCAATGTTGGTCTCTTTTCTTAATTGCAATCTTAAGAAAATGTACATATTGCAAAAGGAACAAGAAAATAATGGAGACATCCTAGCTGGAGGTAGAGTTCGCTTGTGTCACACAGCACAAGAAAGTAAAAGGAACAATAAAATAATGTAATAAAATATAAACAATAGACAAAAATAAAAAGGAAAGGAAAAAGAGATTGTCGATGCAGGGTTGGTACAGGCAACTCAGGGTTTTATTATAGCTGTATATACGTTTTGGAAGTCCATGGCATGGCTGGCTTCGTGTCATGGAACATATGGAGACATCCATATATGTTAAAATAAATAACACCTTGTTTGGATTGGACAATGCTGCTAAAATACTTCCTCTATTCCCACTAGCCTCCTAAAATTAAATATTTAAAATATTTTTTTAGAAGGAATACGTTTGAGATAATTAAAATATTTTTATTTGACTATCTCTGTATTTGTATGATTAGCAAACTCAAATAGGAAGAGATTGTGTGGCACAAGAGGTATGATCAATTATTATTTGTTTGTTTAATTGATATTTTGATATTGATTTTCGTTAGATTAATTGATATTGATTCTTGTTAGATTAATTAATGATTTGACATTGATTTTCATATTAATTAATGATTTGATATTAATTTTCGTATTAGTTGATATACCATATAAATTATAGCCCACTCCTTTTCTTTTAAGCTTTTAACCTTTAAAATTTTCACCTAGGCTAAAAAAATTCATAGTTCCGCCAGTGATTGCATGAGATGTTTAATGCTCACAATCATGCGTGATACTTTTTTTTCTTGAAAAGCATATGCCCCGAGCTCACAAAAAAAACAAGGGCTAATGAACTAATGTGGGGCCTTCAAAATTTGGCCTATTTTATTTTATTTTTTCATAAATGGATTTTGCATTAATTTATAGCTATATTTGGCTTATAACCCATGATTGAAGATGACCTCACTAAAAGAACGCGATCAAAGTGATGTTGAGTTTTATATAACAAAAAAATATGATTATGAATTATACAAAACAGTATGCCGATGTTGATATATGTCTTCATTAAAGGAATTGCTACCCAGCCAAGCCATGCCAGGGCTAATTCTAGAGGATGGTGACTTTACTAGTAGAAAAATCTCGTGTTCAAAAAGACAAAAAAAAAAAGGCATAAGAGATAATGTATTAAAATAAAAAGAAGAGACATGTTTAGGAAAAGAAAGGAAAGGAAAGGAAAGGAGAGATGATATGTGGAATCTACCTAAATTTGAGATGTGGTCACTGATGAATAATGTAGTCAATAAATATAGTTCAAATACAACGAATATGTTTATATATAAGAAGTCCTTCTCAACATAAGCGCTTTCAATAAAAGTAGCTCTAGAATTAATGGTACATTAAATAAAACTAAAATCATGGCTTAATGACTTACAACCATGGTGCATGACGCACGACCTCGTGCATCACGCCAACCATATCTCCATCCATAGAATCTTTGTTCACGATTGATTTTGACTGGACCAATTAGTACTGGAGATAGAACATGCTTATCTAAAAGCTGATGATATTATTTCACAATTGATCTACCTTTTGTTTTTATATTGTGGGGTTAAATAATTCACGTAGTGCTCCATTAGTACAAATTTGTCTATTGCAATAATGGTGTCTAGGTCGTCACTAAGTCAATGGAACATCCAAGAACAAATTCAATTATAATCCATGAACATAAAGCTTGGTAGTTTCAGCTAGGGATGGAAATTTGTAGAACGAATTAAGAATAAAGGAAGTGCTAGCAGGCCAAGGCCAATTCTACAAAATGGAGAAAATACTACAAATACTTGCAACCCGCGACCTCGTGCATCACGCCAGTCATATCTCCATCCATAGAATCTTTGTTCATAATTGATCTTGACTGGACCAAATTAATACTGGAGATGGAATTGATTCATGCTTATCTAAAAGCTGATGATATTTCACAATTGATCTCCCATCGGTACAATTTGTCCATTGCAATAATGTTGTGTGACTATAGTTGGGTTACAAGTGGCTTAGTTGAAGGGCTAAATGGTTAAATGTGATCCTCTCAAATTTGGTCAATTTTTTATAGCTCATAACTGGAAATGAGTTTTGCATTATTTTATAGTTATATTTGGCATATGACCCATGATCGGAGGTGACCTTACTAAAAGAACGCGATCAAAGTAATGTTGAGTTTTATTTAATAAGAGATATGATTATGAGCGACACAAATCAGTCTGCCAATGTTGATATATGTCTTCATTAAAGGAATTGCTAGCCAACCAAGCCAAGCCAAGCCAAGGCTAATTTTACGAGGACGGTGACTTTACTAGTAGAAAAATCTCATGATCAAAAATTTAAAAAAAAGGCGTAAGAGATAATGTATTAAAATAAAAAGAAGAGCCATGTTGAAGAAAAGAAAGGAAAGGGAAGGAAAAGAGAGACAAGTAATGTGCCTTTTCTCCTGCACATGTAAATGGAAAAGCAACTTCACGACCTCGTGCTTCACGCCAGTAATAGAATCTTTGTTGACAACTAATCTTGACTGGACCAATGGTTGTTGGTGGAGCTGTGAATATCTTGTTTTTATTAGTGATGAAGACTCGAGTCACAATCACGGCCTAAACCTGTGAATATCTGAGTGCAAGAAAATAATGTAATAAAAATAGAAAAAGTAGACAAGTTGAGAAAAGGAAAAAGAGAAAGGTAATGTGTCTTTTTATTTTGGAGTGTTTATTAATCAAGAATTGGAATTAAAATTAAGAATTGAATTTCAATTATAGAAGATTCTTACATTAATTTTCTTCACATCAAGGAATTAAAAAGTAAATAAGACCCACATAAAATAGCAATTGAGAAATTCAATTCTTGTGTGTGTGAGGTGGTATTTTAATTCTTGGTGAACTAACCTATTAGGAATTCATATTTTTTTACCTATTATATCCTCACACAATTTTAAAAAAAAGGTTGGATTTGACATATACTTTAATCAAACAACGAAGACATTTTAGTAATTAGAACATAGTCAAAAGTAGTTGAAGTGTCAAATTACAGGAACCAAAAATGACATTTAGCCTTAAATATTTAATATATTGTTTTAGAAGCAATATGTTTGAGATAATTTTAAAAAATAAGAAGCAATGAAAAATTAAAAACAAAAACAAAAACAAAATCAGATTGTTCAATTAACTACTACTTTTCTTTTTTTTTTTCTTTTTTTTAATATAAAAAAATTCAACATATAAACCTAATTAACAAGGGTATTTTTTGACATTTTTAATATTTTATTGTTCTTTGTCTTTTGTCTTTTGCTATATATATAGATTAATGTCTTAAATGATTACATACATTTCAATCAGAAAATCTTGAATTCATAACATCCTCAAATATAGAAAACCAACTTTGAACAGGATGCAAATCTAGTCACATACGAAAGAAAAAAAATTTACAATATATATATAACAAGTAAAGCACACAACACCTGGAAAAAAAAGGTAAAGCACACAACAAATTTACATGGAACAACAAACAAGTCAACTAATTATTGGTTCCATCTCCATGAGGTATTATTTCATGTTGCTCTCGCACTCTGCACTGGTTCCGGTTGTAATATCGACAGCGGAAGCAGATGACCCAACCAAGATGCCGGTGTCTTTAGCCTCTCCTCATCCACTTGGACGTAGTGCCATGGTTAGCACTAATAATTGGAGCTCTGGAGCTACTTGTCTCATGAAAGGCCTTTCCTTCCCCAATTGGCTTCAAGCATCTTTTTGCCAGATCAGCAGCTTTTCTGACTTCTGCATCAAGATGTTCCTCCACTATTTTTCCATCAAGAATTTGACCCAACATATCCTTTTCCACCGAGTCAACAAAGTAATTTGCTAGGTTTTCCTCTGCCTTTCGGCCTGTTAACAGCTCCGCTAGCACAACTCCAAAGCTATAGACGTCGCTCTTTTCTGTTAGGGGCTTCTTTGACTTTGAGTCAAGGTATTCAGGGTCTACGTATCCGTCCGAATCATGGACTAAAGTTGATTTTTGATTCTCATCTTCAGGAACCAGTAGTCTTGATGCTCCAAAGTCGGACAGTTTTGGCGTCATATTCTCATCTAATAGTATATTAGCTGTTTTCACATCACCGTGTATGATTTTATTCGAACCGTCGTGGTGCAAGTATGCTAGGGCTCCTGCCGTCTCGGCTGCTATGTTCAAGCGCGTTGTCAATGGAAGTGGTGGTGGCGGTTTTTCGCCTTCTTTTCCATGAATATGCGTATGAAGACTGCCATTGCGGATGAACTTATAAACCAATATTGGGGGTTTGGTCTCTAAACAACAACCTACGAATCTCACAACGTTATTATGGTTGATCTGATAAAGAACAGTCATCTCGTTAACAAATTGCTCCTGGGGGGTAATTTCTTTTTGGTCAGTTGGGGCCTCGGTATTTTGATTTTGGTCAGTTGGGGCGGAGTTGCTTTGTTTTTGGGCAGTTGGGGCAGTATCGGTAGTTTGATTTTGGTGATCAGTTGGGGCACTAACTCTTGACTTCCTTATGGCAACGTCTTTTCTATCTAGTACTCCTCTGTAAACAATTCCATGCCTTCCCCTACCAATTTCGTTTCTTACAGCATAATTATTTGTGGCCTCCTTAATTTCTGATTCAGTAAAGATTCTGGCTTTGTCCCCTAGTTTTTCCTTTAAACGCTCGCCGCCATTCTCTTCAAAGTATTTTCGTCTGAGATACTCTTCTTTTTTTTTCCTACTTTTCCTATATTTCCAAAGAATTGCAACCACTAAAACAGAGAAGCTCAATGACACACCTGCAATAAATTGAAAACCATATAGGCAAGTATCAGCTAGCTATTTCATTTCTTTCTTTTTTAACTCATGATTATTTTTTTTCTTTTTTGTTTTTGTCTACCTACTATTTTGTTTCATTGATTCATGAATAATATTAACTATGCATTACTGCTCGTGTGTTGAATATATGTTTCATTGATTGACTTATATGTAAAATAAATACATACCGAGCGAAATTTTCAAGGGTTTTGTATTGGGAGCTTTGATGCACGTAATATCGTCCAGATTATGGTAGCCACTGTTACATTCACAAGTGTAATTTCCAACTTTATTTATGCACTTCCCATTCTCACAGAGGGTCGCATTCAAAGCACACTCATCAATATCTGAAAGAAATAGTAAAACTCAAATATCATAGATCCATCAAGAAGAATATCATAGCTGCAATAATAATTATAGTAAATTTGGCTTACACCCTTCAAATTCAATTTACTGTACCTAAAACCCTTCACTCATGACTAGGATCCAACTCAGCAAGTTACCTAATTAAGCATAAAATCTGATTTATTGTACTTTTCAGATTCCAAAAATACCCTCAACTAAGCCATTATTGCATTTTGTATATTAATGTATGAATCAATATGAAAACAGTTTTTAATTGGATTGTATATAATGACAGATGTTGAATTTGGAAAGATCTCTAAATAGTTGTAATGGATGTAAGAATTAATTTTGAAACATTTTAAAAAAAATTTAACAATAAATTCAAATTTAGGTAATCAGTTTGTTTAATAAAATGTTTATATTATTTTCTTTTTATGAATTATACATGACTAATAATCCACTTTATAATTGTTTATGAATAAAACTGTACATACTAATTATGTTGAAAAAATAATGTACCTATTACTTGTTTGTTTTATGAAAAACATAATTTACCTAGTATGAAAAGTGTACATAATTATCTATTCCAAATAATGTACCTATACACATTTACAGGTATATTGTAAAATAATTTACTGTGGGTAAATAATGTACCTATATTTTATTTAAATTATTGTGTACCTATTTTTAATTATGAAAAATATACAATTACAAAGTAACTGACTTTTTTTTTTTGGGTAAATAATATACCTATATTTTATATGTATATATTTATATTATATTTCATAGGTACATTATTGGATATGTAATTTACAGATTTTTTATTTTTATTTTTTTTGTAATTTTAAGGGGCGAGATGTGAGAGGGAATGACAACTAAAAGAAATGGGGTGGTTGATATGCTATTAATAGGGAGTATATTAATTACAATTATGGTAGTTAATGAAATGCTTGAAATAAATTATAAATAAAATATGAAGTTTGGTGGCAATGATGTAAAAACATAGAAATACTACAACCTCTTATATCCTACAGTCATTTAAATTTGAAATTGGGTTTTACACATAGATTTATAGAGTGATGAGTATATGTTTAGGAAATAGAAAATGTAGGGATCTATATTGGACAAGATTTAATAATTATCACACACACAAGCAAACAAGCATATATATGTGTGTCAGTGTGTGTGTGTTTGTCCATGATATATAATAATTGTATGGTTAAACAATTTTCAATTCTACTAGGTAATTAAGAAATTAAAATAAAAACATATTATACCTTGGCAACTATCTTCGAGGTATGGGTTCCCTTTGTAGCCGTCCTTACACCGGCAAATGTAACCTGAAGAAGTCGTGTTATGGCAGTCACTGTTTCCCTTGCATGCATAATTGTTGCTTTTCTTTGCATTTTCACACGACTCGTCCCCAATTTTCCAATCAAGAACCAGGGGAAGCCGGGTTGTATTGCGGAGTTGTTGAAAACTTGTATTGCTGAATGTGAAGTTGCCCCTTCCCACAACGAAGGCGTAGCTGCAGGGGTTAAAGTCCCATACAGGCTCATGTTGTCTAAAGCTTAACACCGTCAGAGACAGGTTGTGCATTAAAGGGGGGATCTTCGTTTCGCAACACCCCATGCCAGAGCAAGGGTCGTTCTTATCAATGGCGTTGCTACTAATATTATTTTGACATTGGGAGAAGCAGCCGGTTGTGTAGTTTTGATCATCCCGGCTACCAACTAAGCGCACGTACGTGTCACAACCAACCGCAACCAACATGTTTTTGGCACCAGAGATGGTGTAAGGAGGAATCACAGTGAGCCCGCCTACGCTTTGGTCTTCGGTGCCGGTTTGGTCGCCTTGGCTGTCAAAACAAACTCGGTTTACTAACTGCATTGTTTGCAGCTCACCTTCTTCAAGGGATATGTTGCTGACAAGCATACGGGATTTCATCAATCGGGGTTCTGTGGACCTATCCTCGCAGGTGATTTCGAATCGTGGTCCGAAGTAACAACCGGCACCAATGCCAAATGGGTATGGAATTGTGACATTACCGCATTTGGGTTTGCAGCCGGGCAGGGCTATAGCTGTTTCATTTTCTTCTCCTGCTCCTCCTGCGCTTGCTCTTGTTGTTGCTACAGAATTTGTAGCCGCTAGTACAAGTACTACGAGCAACTTTATTGAAAGTTGCATAAGCATCCCATATTGAAAGGCCATATGTGGTATAGGCATGCACTGTATGTTATGTGGTAAATTGTTTCCTAAGGAAACTGAGGCAAAGCCTGGCCTATTATATAGATAGGAAATGCCTTTACTAACCTATAATTATTATTTTTTGTCTGTCAACACTCATCCGTCCGTTTTATTTATTTTAATTAACGAGTGAGAAAAGATTCCACCTCGAAACCCTTTTTCGATAATATAAAAGTATGTGAAAATATTTGGTTGGCTTGGTTGTTTGTTAAAATTGGCGACCAACTGGCGTGGCTTGACTAAAAGACTTTCTTAATAGATAGCTTTTTCATATTCGTGATGAAGAGTCGAGTCACAATAATTAACCCACTATACAAAGAATGCATTGAAATGTAGTCTACGGCTAGATGAGCGTCCACGTGGCTGTTCTAAACAGCAAACGACATGTAATACTACGTCATCGCGTTAAGCCACTTTGGTGTCATCATCCACTGGATCCTACGTGCCCCGTCTCATGTGCATATTACGATGATTTTTTTATTAATAGGGTCATTTTAGCATGAGGTATTATATAATTACTTAGAGGAATTAGTATTTATAAATATCCATTAACACATGTATAAGATGTACTACGTGGTAGTATTCTATAATCTCTCCGCATATAAAATTTCTAAAACCAATTAGAAAATAATAAGTGGCTAGTTTTGAGTTTTTCCCTTCAAATAGATTATATATGAGTAATTGTATAATATATCATGCTAAAATGAGTTTAGACAATGATAATAAGTAACTAATGACATACATTGAATTTGAAAACATCTTCAAATGATTATAATAAATGTAGGAATTAATTTAGAAACTTATTTGAAATTAAATATTAAATTCAACATTAACGTGTTAGTAACATTTTAGTTTATTTAATAAATTTTTGTTGTTGTTTTCTTTCTATAAATTATACTACTAGTAATCTATTTTATTATAGTTTTAATGAATAATAGTGTACATTCTAATTATGTTGAAAAATATTTTGATAATCTATTTATTTTTTGTTTATGAAAAACAATTTTTTTTTTTAAATGAACCTATTTTTTTTCTAAATAATGTACCTATTTTTTTCTCTAAATAATGTACCTTTTTTCTCTGAATAAAATACCTATTATTTGTTTTATGAAAAACAATATTTTTATTATAAATAAACCTATTTTCTCTCTCCAAATAATGTACCTATTTTTTTTCCCTTATAATGTACCGAGTAAAACAATGTGCGTATTTTTTTAAACGAACCTATATGTCCTCTCCAAATTATTGTACCTATACACATTTATAGGTATATTGTAAAATAATTTACCTATGGGTTAATAATGTACTTATATTTTTTTTATAAATTATTGTATACCTATTTTTAATTTATGAAAGATGTAAAATGTAAAATGTAAAATGTGTACCTGTCTTTGATTCGATCACTGAAAGACAAAATGTAATATTTCCAAATATGTGAGTATGTGAAAATATTTGGTTGTTGCTAAAATTGATGACAATAGTATGGTGATTGGACCTAAATGATAAAGTGGCGTGGCTTGACCAAGACTTCAGATAAGGGATGAAGACTCGAGTCGCAATCAAGGGCCAAAGCTGCTCACTACTAAAAAGTGAGGAAATAATGCAGGCACTGTCGTCGATGATGACGATTGAATAAATTTAAAAGCAACTTGTCTGAATTGCGGTCGTCTTTATTTCATGCCCTACGTGTTTTGTACAGCTTCAATATTTTCTGAGTGATCATGACATTGGGATTGCACAATTCGCATGACGGTCCTCCTCCAGTGGTACAAATTTGTCCCTTGCAATAATATAATACGTCTAGGTCGTCTCTAACTTGTTGGAAGTCCATGAGCTATCCAATATAATTCCTGCACAACTCTTTCAGGATGGTGATGGGTAGGTAAAAGGTAAAACAGGCAAATTCAGGATGGTGCTTAGACTTGTTTTTTTTCGGTGCTTAGACACATGAGGACAGGAAAACAGAGCGAACTTAAATAATAATAATTTATTGGTCATCTAAATTAAATAATTACCAAAAAGTAGAAAATTTACACAAAACCCATCATCTGTTTTTGGTCAACACCAAACCCATCATCATGGACATCATCTTGCAACATCACTCACTCAGACCTGGCCTTACTAATTCTTCCCATGACATTGGGCCACCGGCGGATCAATAACTCGATCCGAATAGCTTTTAGGCCCAATTGTTTCTTTATTTATATAATTTTTTGGGGTTCTTTTTCAATTTTCTTACGAAGGAAGAAATCTTCTGACGAAACAACAGGGAAGCATCAACGATCCAGCAGACTGACTCTGTACACACACAAAAAAGACAGAGACTTTACGTGGCGTTAAGGAGAAATGTTCCGTTTTTCTATTCGCTCTGTGTATTATTGATATATTAATGCTTTGAGGGGTTTTCTTTTTCTATGTTTGGTTGCTGAGAAAACTGAGTAGAAAAGGAAAAGAAAGAAATCTGATTAACAATGTGAGAGAAAATGATATATTAATGCTTTGGTCAGTGGGTTGGAATCTACAAGGCCTTGCTGTGGTGAGAGAGAATGATTAACTGGGTTGATTATTGAAGAAAGGGTGATTAAAATCTAACTCTATTGGTGAAGAAAGGGTCTTATATATTCTTGTTTACTTGTCAACCTACGCTATATTCTGGTCTCCTATTGGAATTTTCCAATAATTTTCATTAATGTTTTGCTCTGCTTGCTTTGCATGAAGTGAAAAAACATGGAAGCAAATGAAAGTTGGTGACACAGCGTGACAAATAAATGGTTAAAACTTTAGCCTATAACATGAAACTCTAGAATCAATCAAGAAGCAGGACCGACCCTAACTTTTGGGTGGCCCTAGGCTAGAAATGAAAATGAGGCACATTTCTCTTTCATTCGCTAGAATATAATAAACTAACATGGAAAAAAAATTATGCAATTAAATACAATCACTACTACATTTTATGATTTGCGCGATGAAGAGAATGTCGTCGCGCAAAGTTACTTTTAGTCGCACAAATTTCTGCGCGACAGAAAATTCGTCGCGCAAACAGCGTAAAGAAAGACTTTGCGCGACCAATTTTTTGCATTCGTCGTGCAAAACTGTGCGACAGATTAACCTTCGTTGCACAAAAGGTTAAAGGACGACACAACTGTTCGCCACACAAACCTTTGCGCGACAAAAGAAGGTTCATCGCAACAACACTGCGCGGCGGATAATATTCGTCACGCGATTCGTGTCGCAGAAATTTGCGCTACGAAGAGTCCTTCGTCGCTCAATTTGTGTCGCCAACGTTTGCTCGACGAACGATATTGCGTGACGAAATAGTCGTTGTCGCGCATATCCTTTTCGCGCGACGAAAGACTTCGTCACGCAAGAATAAATTATATGTATTTAAAATGTTTTTTACGTTTTTTTTATTTTGTAAAATGTGACTTTGCAAGACGAGAAACGTTTCATCGTGCAAAATTAATATAGATTATATAAATTTAATATTACGTTTTTTTTTTTTTGCTAATAAAATGAAATTGCAAAAAAAAAAACGAAAAGAATACATTTATTATATAAAATAAAATAAATGTATACTACAAGAGAATTTTTTTTAAAATAATTATGAAAATACAAAACTAATCAAATAATGTTCCAAAATCTACATTGTCATCTGGCGCATGCGGCTCGGAGGTCTGGGGGTCTAAAGGGGCCGTGGTCTGGTGGAGATGCTCTTGGTGGACGGGCTCGGAGGTCGACGCATCAAAATGCGTGACTGGAATGCTGGACCGTGCGAAGGATTGCAGAATCACAGACATCTGACTCTGTAAAGCGGCCACCTATGCTGTCAAACCTGACTGTTTGACTGCGCCCTTTCCTTGTAAGGCCATGCATTAATTCCTTTTACAACCAGCGTTGTTGTGTTGAAGTTGTGAGTAAAGAAACTACTAGCAGGCCTGGCCTGCCTTGATCAATGCATGCATATATTTAGTACTTATTTGTGTATTAATTAATGTAATTTTTTCCACCCCAAGTCCAACGCTATTGCTTCCTGGAATGTGATTTAGCACAAGGCGTCAACTTCTCCTGCAAGTTCATTCACCAAATTATTGTTTTTATTTTCTATCCATGGATTGAAGTCAGATTTATCTAGGTACAACTCTTACATTCTAGTTTTAGAAGATGAATGGAGACGTAGCGTCTTACTAGACAAAAATAAATGACCTTCAGGGCAGCCCATAATTTGAATAAATGAGAAGCTTGACTAGAGGCATCATTCATTTGTGGAAACATGTATGGGGCAAGTAGTAGCTTTATTTTTATCACAACAATAGTAATAGAGGCATCAACTTCCTTTTTCATAAACTCTATTCACCAAATAATGTGTCAGGGCAAACTGAGATGTTCGAATATGATTTTCCGTAACTATTTGAAGGCAAAAAAACACCATGACTGATATGAAATTATTTCAGGGTCTACATGACGTGAAATAAATTTTTTATTTTGGACAAACTGGTACTTGATTAAAACTAGGGCGCAATCACAGCACCAAAATACAATCAGGCAAGAGTCCAATGACAGAGAATTATAGGCAAAACAAAACAACAAATGTGAACATAGCTTGTGGCGGTGGGCATGGTAGGCCATCCTTGTTTAAAACGAGTTAATTTTAGACACAAAAGCACTCAAAACACAAGTACACAAAATAGAAGGCAGGAGATCAAGGATCATTGTGTAACTTCCACCAGTGTTTGCATTTGGAGACTACACTTCTCAAGTCCTTGGCTGAGAGAGCAAAGCCTTCTACTTTTGTAGAACATTTCACAATTTCGGGGCAGGTAGGAAGATTCTGAAACCGACCCGATTCGCTGGGCGATGCCGATACCCACGTCAGAAGCTCTTCTCCATAAACCTCACGTTTCTCAACAACTTCCTTAGTGGCCATTGATCCAGGATTTGTTTCGCCACCATGAGTAAGACTAGGATCAGGATTTGTGCTGTACCTCAATAACGTACCTTCTATAATGAGAAGCATGCGATCCATTGGGTCCCCCTTTCGAAAAATGATTTTATTTTCTGGGTACGTCACTGGCGTCAGATAGTCACACATCATTTTCAACACTTTGTCATCCATTTCTTTAAGGAGTTGAACCTGTATTTAGAGTTGATCAAAATTTAAACACAAGGCAAGATTAATTCATCTATATAACTTAACTGTTACAAATTCATTCCTTTGTAAATTGGACTAATGTCCTAACCTTTGTTAAGTGAATGATTATAAATTATAGATCTTAATTAATTAAAACGGATAAGAGTTCAACATATTGTCGTGGCTTACAAGTGTTTTATCTATGAAATAAGACTTATAAAGACTAGACTTTATACGAGACTTGTAATACCCAGTCCTGACCGAGCCACCAAATGAGGCTTATACAGTACCTTATGGTAGGTCAAGGCAACTCATTTACATACAAATACTTAAGAGAGAGAGAGAGAGAGAGAGAGAGAGAGAGAGAGAGAGATACTTGTGATAGAATATCGAAGCAGAGAACACGCTTTAGAGATTTTTTCGTCAACCAAGGAAGAACATTGAATAGATTCTCTAGATCAGCATCTTTGTCCTCTTTCAATTTTTTATTTATGTTTTTCATGATTTCCTTCTTCATATCATCAGGAATGCCATTTGTCACCATCCATCCTTCTATCACTTGCTCTTTTGCTTTTATCTTCTGCCTTATTTCCTCTGATTTTGTGGTTCTCATCTGAATAAATGTCTGAAGATACATTTCACCACAAATAGTAAATTAGAAGTGTATTTTGATTACCCCAATCGTCAATCTTTTAGGTATTCCTTTAAAAATCATCCATGCACAAAATCACTTAAATTCAAAATTATTTTGACCAATCAATTAATAGTTGTCATTTTAGTAGTGGACCTACAATGTGAACTAGTAGGATAATATTATATGAGGGAAAACAATTGAAAATAAATAAACTAAATTGATATCCAACAGAGAGATTCATTACTAACCTGAACATTTCCAATGAGATATATAAATAGTAGCAAGCCAGTGATAGAAATAAGAATTGCAAACAAGTTTTCCCACACATAACTACTTGTTTCGAGATTCGTGCCAAAATTGCTGCAGAAATCAAGTAAATGTGAGATACTAATGAATGACCGGAGAAAGTAGTTATAAAAGCAACACTTTTATTTTTCTAAAGTTTCTGTTAAGATTTTGTAAGATCAGAGGAATTTAGGGTTGCTAAAAGGATCCTCCTTGTATAAGTTTACTTACCACATAAAAATAATTGGAATATTAACAGGGGATACAAAATATGGTAAAAATAGGTTCTATTTTTAAACGTACGTTGAATATGATATTTATTATTTAGTAAAAAAATAAAAGGAATAGGATATCCTTTTTATTGAAGACTTCTTTTGTTACATTTTTTTTTCTCATAGTAGACAAATATATATATTTCTTTGATTAATAGGGGATACAAAATAAAATCAGAAATTTCCAAAATAAATAAATATTTTTTTTACTATTGAAGACTTCTTTCGTTACTTTAAAAAAAAAAAAAACTTTTAGTATATATATATTTTTTAGTAAGGGATACAAAATAAAATGCTGAAATATTCAAATAAATATGTACGTGCAAACCTTAGATTTCTCAGGCCCCACCAGAAAGAGTAGGCTAACTTGGTTGGAAAAGTAGAATTATTCCCCGCATTACCAGACTTAAGAGAATCAAGAAATATTCCATATTCAAACGGCGGTGTATCATTGTATGGAACATCTATTTTGCAATGTTTATCAAAAAATGTGGTAACGTTTATAGACGTATTGCGATCGTAACAATAAAAGGTATTGCATCCTTCATGTTTGTTTTTTTGACAAGCCCGATACCAACATGATGTCTCTCGTTGAATGGAAAAGAAGTACCAAAAAGCTCCAAGAACCTATTAACATCATAATTAATTAATTGTTAGAGCAATTGCATTGACACCTACACTCACCCTACTTCATCACTATTCACTTTCCAATCATGGAGTTATTGTAAATGAAACTAAACTTCATCAAGCAATATTTATTAGCAAAGTATATATGTACTAAAATGAAATGATACGGAAAGTGAAACTTACATGGCTAGCAAGAATGTAAAGAAACAAATTGAATAGGGCTTTGACTTGTATTCCAGTAGTTCTTGTAAGTTCCTTAGATGAAAAGATAATTCGGCAAATTCTTGGCAAATATTGACTGAGAAGAAAAAAGTTGACAACCTTTCTCCGTTCTAAATATCCCTCCCCTTTCATTTTGTAAAAACCTTTTAGTACTAGAAGCTGGACAAAATAATAAATAGTATAATGGGTTAGAAGTCCGTTAATTAAAGCTGGATAAGAACCTAGCTCATAATATACACAAAAAATTTGAATTTCTCTTATATTACCTGTGGCATGGGAAAAACAGAGAGAAGGTCAATCAGCAAAGAGCCCCACGACAACTTCCTAGCAAAAATCTCAGCAAATGGAATTATCTCCTCTGTTCTTATTAAGGTCGTTTGCCAATCCAATTGCACCTCTGACTTTCTTTTGTTGATTCCCTTGTAGGCCTTATTAAGAGCTTCCCAGATTTGATATCCAATATGCACCAAGAAAGTTATATCCGTGAGAGATCGCAAAATCAGAGCCACATTCCTCAACTTTTTGTCCATTCCAAGACATTTACTATCCTCATCGATGAATGGAATGTAAAAGAACAAGGGATCTAGGGAAACTGCAATTACACATGAAATTACAATCATCTTGTTCCAGAATGAAGCTGAAAGAACTGTTTTTGGCCATTTGTTCTTTGTTGAAGGTTCCCCAATTTTGTTGGATACCGCGGAAAGTGGTGGCTGCCCCTCAGCATCTTCCAAACTGTAAAGTTTATCTGGTGTATTGCTGATTAAAAGAAAAATGCAATCAGAAAATTAAGACAAGTAAAAGGACTTTACAATGTGATATAGAAATTAGAGTATCAAACCCAAAATCAAATGACGAGTGAATTAAATTATTTTATTTATTGTATGGTATATTTTCAACGTCGGATATACTCTTAACACATAGAGCGTCCATCATTAGATTAACCATTTCAGTAGTCCCAAATGAGCTATTAGAACTGTACTAACTTACTAATTGCTTAGCGCTTGAACTCTAACCAACACATTTAATTTAATTATTTGGTAATTATTTTCTATTGCGGTCTTGTGAAGCAATATGTACTTGTAAAGTGATATGATACTCACTGGGCATTCCAAATAGTGCTAAGCAATATGTACTTATATTATTAAAGGACCACATCTTGTAAAAACTAACCTTACGATAATGATCTCATCGTTTTCACTGCTCTGTAAAGACATAACTTAATTCTTCTTATATGGTGGTGGATAGGATAGTTTGAACTACTCTATTTTCTGAACGAGCCCTGAAAATCGAAAACAAACAAATTGCAAATAATTAGTAAAAGGTTTAACCATTCAAGTTGAAGGTAGAAGAAGTCATGAAGAAAACTTATCATTTCCAATCTCTCACATAATAATAGTAGGATATTAATTAACACATTATAACTCAACTTGAACAAAAGATGGAAGTTGGCTAATGAAAGAAAGAAACAGAGAAAGGAAAGGATAAAGTGTGAAGCGCAACCTTCTCCATATAACTTACAAGCTAAGATTAAAAAAAACGCTAATAACAACAAAAATATTGTAAGACATGCGATCTCTTTCAAGCTTCAAAAACTGTGTAAATTAGAGAAAAATAAAATCGTTCTAATTGTGATAAAATAAATAGACTACCTCTGTGTTTCCGGTAAACACTACACTCAAGAGTATACAGAAGCCTCTGAACGTAGATATTAAGAAAGAGTTTAAATATATTTATTTCAGGATATTAAAGCTTACTGATAAAAAAAACTTACCACGCTATTTACTGGATGCTATGGGAAGAGGATAAGAGAATAGGGATATATATTTTTTTTCCCCCTGTTTTGGGTCAATAAAACTTCATCAGATGAAGAGAGATTACAAGAGAAGAAAATGCTCCGGAAATAAGGATGATCTGTGAGGAGAGAGGATTCTTTCGCTAGTCAAAAAGAGAGGTGGGCTTACTAGACAATTTCGTGAAATTTATAAACAGGGCAATGACTTCTGTTTACCTTCGTTGACTGACCAAGACTTTGTTTTCTGACCCAAAAAAAAAGAAAAAAGAAATCACTGACAATTTTAAATAATAAAAAAATGCTATCCATGGAAGGACCGGTGTGTTGGAATCGAAGCTATGCAGTCGAAGGATGAAGAGTAGAAAAAGATTCAAGGGGAATTGTTTTTTCTTTTTCTTTTTTTATTCCAAGGCTAACAATGTTAAGTTTAGGCTAAGTTGGATGGATACGGGTCAAAGAATAAAGAAGTGGCATAGAGTAGGGGATATGATTCTGGGGACAGCAGACTGGCACCAGTAGATTTATTTTTATTTCTTATTTTATGATGTTTACAACGCAAGGCTTGCTTGATCTAAAAAATCTATATCTTATGAGGAAAAAAAAAATCTCCATAAAGAAACTATGCCTATCAACCTTGTCAGTGGCAAACATGGCAGGGGGGTTATTGGAGTTGGAAAGGGCCACAAAAAGGGTTTAAAAATTTAATGGAAGTAGGAAAAAGAAAATTTAATTAAGAATGATAAAAAGAGAAAGAAAAAAAAACTTTTGAGAATTTTACCAACAAAAAAAAAAAAAAAAGGATACGTGTAATTTTGTGGTTGAGCCACATTACTAGACAAGGAATCCTCCTTTTGGACAAGGAAAAAAACATTAATTATATATCCTTTAAAAAAAAAAACCAAGAAAAGAAGAAAGATTGAGCCTTGGATGATTGATTACCAAGTGGATATATGTTTCATTAAGAGGAATACTAACTGGGTCTCCCTTTTACATTTTTAATACTTCATATCCTATTATAACATTAAAAAAGTAATTCTTCGAGTTTACATGGAAATGCTTATGGAGGAAGTAATCCTCCTCATGAGCACTTTTAATAAAAGTACTTCTAGTTTTAATAGTACAATAAATGATCCAACTGTCAAACTTGTTTGTTTATATTTTCAAATCATATACGCCAAAAATAAAAAAAAATAAACATTCAGAGATCAAGTAACGGGACAAAACTTTTTGACGGTTATAAATGAAAAATCATGATTTAACGGTTATTTTAACTCCGATTTTGATGATTTTTTACCGCTACACTCCTTTACATGAATACAATGACTGAATTTGATCTTCAATTTAGAATATTTACACTAGTGGATACCACAAAATCTTATGTTATATTTAACAAAAGTATAAATAAACTCTTAATTGTTATTGAATATATTGTTTTGATGGCATACACATTCTACGAAACTAGTTTGAACGATCCAACCGTCAAACTTGTTTGTTTATACTTCGAGATCATATATGCCAAAAATTGAAAAAAATAAACATTCAGAGATCAAGTAATGAGACATAACTTTTCGACGGTTATAAATGAAAAATCATGATTTAACGGTTATTTTAACTCCGATTTTGATGATTTTTTATAGCTACACTCTTTGACCCTATATAAATACAATGAACTAATTCGATCGTCAATTTTAAAAATATATTTTTAACAAAAACCCAATCCAAACAACAATAATATATTTTTCTAACAAAGATTTTAAAAAATAATTTTTTTATTTTATAAGGACTTTGCGCGACGAAGTTTTGTTGTTTCGTCGCTCAAAGTAGCTTTGCTCGACGAAATGATTTTCGTTGCGCAAAGTAGCTTTGAGTGACTAATTGTTTTCGTCGCGCAAAGGCGCTTTGCACGACGAATTTTTTCCTTCAAAAAGCGACTTTGCGAGACAAATTTTTTTGGTCGCGCAAAGTTTGATCGCTAAGACTTTGCTCGACGACGATTATCGCTATGCAAAGTTGGTCGCGCAAGGTTTTTAGCGACGAAGTTTTGAGTTTCGTCGCGCAAAGTGACTTTGAGCGACAAATAATTTTTCGTCGCGCAAACTTTGGTTGCGCAAGAGTTATTTTGTAGTAGTGTATCTGAATGTTATATCTTATATCTGAGAGCTACAGTAGGGCTTGCTTCAGTCATGGCTTTCCTTGTATTTTGTTTTCTGTATAAGCTGTTTTTTTTCTTCTACTTTTTTATATATTAATATGTTCTTTGATATTCTGTGATGTAGGAAGATCAAGTTCTGCAGGGGCGGTGGAATTGCTAGAGGCGCCTCTATTCTCAGGTCCTTTTAAATTTATTTTATTTTATTAATATACTCTTTGTAATTCGCCTTTTTCTATTTATGAGTTGTAAAGATGTTGTTTTATCTGGGTTTCTCTTCCCTTGAATATTGGTGGGTTGGGGTTATTCATTTAGATGAGTACAAGATTTCTATTTTCTTAGATTTTATTTTATTTTGATTTGCCCGTTTCTCTTTCTTTCCCTATTTGAACTATGCCCGTATTCTACCTCTAACTTCTTCTTGAACTATGATCTGTGAACACTTCAATTGTAGGGATGGTGGACACTTCAATTGCAGGGATGAAGGACACTTCAGTTGCATCATTCGTTTGTATGATCGGATCGGAGGAGTGCTTGGATTAGAAAGTACTAGCTATAGGTCTTCTTAGGCGAGTATGTATTATTGTTTGTATAGGATTGTACAATTTTTTATTCATTAGGAAAATATTGTACTACTTAGTTACCAGTGACTTAATATTTTGGGAGGTTTAATCCTCCATATGTGTAAACTGTAATGAAAATTATGAAATTAAAGCTAATATGTTTATGAAATGTTTACTGTACTAGAGGAACTTGCAATGAAAGTCAATATCTTTATTAAATTATTTATTGAATTTTAATGAAATTACAATAAACACCAGACATCAATTAAAAATAATATTTTTATTAATTAATTATTGAAAAATGAAAAGTAAGAAATGTACAAATAGAAATTGTAAATTTTTTAATAATTCTAATACAGATATAGATTTAAGTAATAAAAATATATTGTCAAGTTGTTGAATTTGATTGGGCCAAATTGTACTTAAATACTATTAATAATCAAATACGTGATATGAAGTTGATTGGATAGTCAAATAAGTAATAAAATATTGTAAATTGAAGTTGATGGGAAAGCTGATGGGCCCCACATGCTGTTAAGAGTCAATGTCCACAATGTCACGAATGTTGTTATATAGGTGACAATAGCCTTTAGTAACGGCTTCATATGTAATGAAGCCCAAAATTGTAACTATATTGTGACTATTGCTTTTACTCACCCAAAAATGTGACTAATGATGCCAACAGTCACCAATAAAAAGGTAACCATTGTTGACTTTTTTTGTAGTGGGATATATATATATATATATATATATATATATATAGAGAGAGAGAGAGAGAGAGAGAGAGAGAGAGAGAGAGAGAGAGAGAGAGAGAGAGAGAGAGAGAGAGAGAGAGAGGAGAACTAGAGGTTGCAATACAAGCAACTGGTTCTTGTAGAAATTACTTTATTAATGCCTAATGTGAAATATGTTCGAGAAATAAAATAAATTTAATTTAGTAAGTTGTATTATTTAATCCTCTTCATTTATTGATTTACTGGTAGTAATTGCTTGTTTAAGTTTCTTCAATTTTTGTCTAATTTGAATCTTACTGATTTTTTTTTTGTTTTATTTGTTTTGAATGATTTGCTTCACTTTTGGGAGTTTTGGTTGTGTTTTAAGTTGTCAGATGGAAGGGATTTGATTTAGAATTTTTTTTTTTTTTAGCATTCCATGCATGTTATAAAATGATGTGGTTAGGGGCGGACCTACGTCCATGTTAACATGGGCTATAGCCTGGATGACTTGATATTTTATAGTCCAATATTAATACTCAACCCACCAAAGTACACCTCCTCACATCTTATTCTAGTGATCCCACCCACATAAAATCTTTTTTTTTTTTAGTTAATTAATATTTATTTCTTAACATTTTTCATAAAACACACATTCCTAGAGAACATCCTTTACTTTTTTTCTGTAAAAAAAACTTTTACCTTTTCTAGTGTACATAAAATGTCAAGTCATTTTTTATTTATTTATAAATTTTGGCAACTTCTTCTCATTTTTATTTTCCAAGTTGGCTTGGATGGATTAAAATGGTTCAATTTTTTTTTTCTGCTTCTTTTTGTAATGGATAATAAATACTTTCAATTCTTTTCATTTCATAGAGAAGTTTATTATGTAATTGCTAATTGATTTTCAAATTCATACTTCAATAAAATTCACTCATACTGTTTAGTTTTCTAGGTTTGTATGTAAGATATATTTAGCCCACCATATTTTAAAATTCTGGATCCGTCCTTGACTGTGGTACTATTGAGGTTATATTTTCTTGTATTTTCTTGTTGCAATTAATACATATAGGGCTCGTTTGGTACGTCGGATTATACTGACTAATTTCCATCAGATAGTATTAATCTGTTCCGGAGAGTACTGACTATTTATCCATAATATTATAAGGCGTTTGGTGTTGTTTTGGATAAATAGTCTGACTAAGTTATACTGTGTTTGGTGATGCTCCGGATAACATCATATCAGACTATTTTAAAAATAAAAAAAATTCTTTGATAATTTTAATGGTAATTGAGATTCAAATGACACAATTTTTTTGGGTAAGATTCATATGACAAGAGTGAAGAAAATAACCTGTGAAGAAGAACCCTAGGGAGAAGAAGATGAAAAAGCGTCTGATTTTTTTTCGTAGAATGCATGCTTAGCCGTATAATTAAGCATGTATTATCTAAACCGGGGTGTGTGGGTTGTATTAGTTAGTCATGTAAGGAGAGTATTAAAAGCTCAACCCGTATAAAGTAGTCGGGTAATTAAATAATACAAGTTGACACCAAACACCTAACATAGACTATTTACTCATATTCAGAGTCTAAACGGTGTACCAAATGAGCCCATAAATTTTATTTCTTAATTTCTGGGGTGTAGAAGTTCATTGGATTTTGGTATATTATTAATGGATAATAATTATTGCTCTGTTCTTTTGCTATTTGTTTTATATAAAAAAAAAACAAACAAAATTGAAGTCTTCTGCATATAAATCAAAACTTTCTCTATATACATGTGGCTTTCCTTATTCTCAATCTCTCCACACCTAAACCTCATTTAATCCTGTTAGCTTCTTAATTAAAATATATGTTCAATCTGAAAATCTTGAATTTAACATTCATAAATATAGAATAGATAACAAGTCCTACCCCTCCCCAATTGCTGTAACTCAACAAAAAAAGAAAAGAAAAAAACCATATATTTTTACAACCCACAGTACAATATGTTAACATTATTTCATGATCCACTCACTCAATCTTTTTTATTTTATTTTATTTCATTTCTGCAAGCACACAACGAAGTTGCAATAGAAAATAATTAAACACCACATAACTCGACCGCCGACAATAAGTTGCTAGGAACACGTCACCCAATTATCGCCCATCTCCATGAGGCTTTATTTCCATAATGCTGCTGTCTGCACTTGAAGCAGACGGCCCTCCCAAGTTGGCGGTATCGGTGGGAGATGAAGAGATGTTAGCCTCTCCTCCACTTGGATGTTGTTTCATGCTTTGCACTAATCCTTGGAGCTTTGACGCTACAGCTTTCATGGAAGGCCAATGTCCTTCCTTCTCTTTTGACTCCAAGCATTCTATTGCCAGATCACCTGCTTTTTCGACTTCATCAGAATGTCCCTCCACTATTTTTTTATCAAGAGTTTGACCCAACGTACCCCCTTCCACCAAGGCAAGAAAGATTTTTTCTAGGTTTTCCTCTCGCTTTATGCCTGTTAACAGCTCCGCTAGCACAAGCCCAAAGCTATAGACGTCGCTTTTTTCTGTTATGGTGTTTGACTTTGATGTTTGATTCTCATCTTCTTTACGAGCCGGTCTTGAAGCTCCAAAGCCGGACAGTTTTGCCGTGCATTTCTCATCTAATAGTATATTAGATGTTTTCACATCACCGTGTTTGATTGGCGGGGAAATGTCGTGGTGCAAGTATGCTAGGGCTTCTGCCGTCTCGGCTGCTATCTTCAACTGATCTTCCAATGGAAGCGGTGATGGTTTTTCGCCGTCTTTTCCATGAATATTCTCATAAAGAGTGCCTTTGCACATGAACTCAAAAACCAATATTGGCTTTGGGATGTCTAAGCAACAACCTATGAATCTCACAACATATTTATGGTTGATTTTATAAAGAGCAGTCATCTCGTTAACAAATTGCTCCTGGGCGGCAATTTTTTTTTGGTCAATTGGGGCGGTAATTTTTTTTTGGCCATCAATTTGGGAGGTAGTTTCATTTTGGTCAATTTGGACCTGAACTTTTGACTTCTTTATGGCAACCCATTGTTTACTTTCACCAACTTTTAGTAATCCTTTGTAAACAATTCCGTACCTTCCCTCACCAACTTTTTTACTTTCATCATAATTGTTTGTGGCGTCCTTGTCCTTCACCTCTTCTTCAGTAAAGTATCTGGCTTCCCCAAAACTAGCCATTTCTTTCCGTAAAAGTTCGCCACCATTAGCTTCAAAGTATGTTCGTTTGAGATGTTTTACATGGCTCTTCTTCTGTTTCCTATATATCCAAAATATTCCAACCAGTAAAACAGAGAAGCTCAATGACACACCTGCACAAAGTGAAAAGCAAAGTTGATTTTCATAACTTAATTATTTATGTTATGCTTAGGGAGCATACTTGTTTACCACATTAATTAAAGGGAGGTTCACTATTATACCTAATATAGGAGCCCAAATTATAAATTTTTTTTTTTATAAGAAATGGATTTTAGAAACACATCCAAAACCCATTTACAACATAACAAAAAGGCTTTTAACTTATTTTAAATTACAAAACTTCCATTGATTTCTTAAAACAAACCTAACTCCAAAACCTCATAAAAAAACTCAAAACACTCAATAGGGTATCAAAGTAATTTAAGAATCAAAATTAAATTCAATATGGGCAGTTGTCATTTTTTAGGTTTATTTATAAAAATTAAATTATGTAGAGTTTATCTATATTATTAGTGTTAAGAATGAGTATACGATTAAATATCTCTAAAATAAAAGTGTATGCTGACTACTACTTGTAAAGAGTGACATATGTCCCATGGTTATCCTTAGTAACTTTTTATATGATTAAAAATTAAAAAAGGGCCCACATTTCGTTTCCTCTCCTTTTTTCATCATTTCCCTTTCCTTTTCTTTTTCTTTTTATTTTCATTCTTGCCTCCTCCTCCTCCCCTTCTCTCTCTCTCTCTCTCTCTCTCTCTCTCTCTTAAGTAAAGATACTGTACCCAGATTGGGAACTTATCTCCTTCTGAGAGTTGGGAACTTGAAAAATCAGACCACAGAGCCTTCTTCAACGGTATTGGCTTCCCACCAAACAACCACCTCCAAAATTAAAAAGAGAAAATCCCCAAAAACCTCAAAGCCCAAAACTTTCATTTCTTTCTTTTTTAAATCATAAATGTTTTTTTTATTGTCTACGTACTATTTTGTTTGAGAATCATTAATAATTAACTGATTGTGTGTACAATATATGTTTTGTATGGCCTACGTGTTTCATAAATGATACGTACTATAAAATAAATAGATAGGATCCATGCTTGTATGTAAATAGCTAGCTCTAGTTCATACGTACCCAGCGAAATTTTCAAGGGTTTTGCAGAGGGAACTTCGATGCACGTAATGTGGTCCTGGTTTTTGTAGCCACTATCACAGACACAAGTGTAATTTCCTTCTTTATTTTCGCACTTGCCATGCTTACAGAGGGTTGAATTCAAAGCGCATTCATTAATATCTGAAAGAAATAGTTAAACTCATTTATCACAATGATACAGTTCAGTATATTGACACAAATTATTCTGGTAATAAATGTCACTGCGCTTAAATCGATAAGATTAAAATATCTGGATGAAATCTAATAATATTTTGAATTATTTGGATCGAATCCAAAAGCACAAAAAATATTAATGGGATTTTCAATTTAACTAGGTAATAAAATAAAAAGATAATATACCTCGGCAACTATCTTCGAGGTATGGGTTCCCTTGGTAGCCTGGCTTGCAGAGGCAAATGTGACCTGAAGAAGGCTTGGCTTTGCAGATGCTATTATTTCCCTTGCATGCATTTCGACACGACTTGTCCCCAATTTGCCAATCAAGAACCAGGGGAACCCGGTGTGTATTACGGAGGTCTTGAAAACTTGTCTTGCCGAATGTGAAGTTGTCCTTTTTCACAACGAAGGCGTAGCCGCAGGGGTTAAAGTGATTTACTTCCTTGTTGTTATTATAGCTTCCCACCGTCAGAATCAGGTTGTTCAGCAAAGGGGGGATCCTCGTTCTGCAACACCCCATGCCAAAGCAAGTGTCGTTCTTATCAACGGAGTGTGCGTAGTCACCCGGATTCTTGTCACATTTGGAGATGCACCCGGTTGAGTAGCTTTGATCGTCCCGGCTACCAACAAGCTCCGCCCACGTGTCACAACCAACCACAAACATCCTGTTCTTGACACCAGAGATGGTGTAAGGAGGATACACCCTGAGCCCGCCTTTGCTTTGGTCTTCGCGGTCGCTTGACGCACCTGTGGCGTCATAACAAACTCGGTTTACTAACTGCCCTGTTTGCAGCTCACCTTCTTCAAGGGATATGTTGGTGACAATCATACGGGTTTCCATCAATCGGGGTTCTGGGGACCCATTTTTGCAGGTGATTTGGAATGCTGGTTCGAAGTAACAATGTCTGTCACCAATGCCAAATGGGTATGGAATTTTGAGATTACCACATGTGTCGTTGCAGTCTTGCCGGGCTATTGGTATTGGTATTTCATCTTTTGCTTCTCCTCCTTCTCTTGCGTTTGCTCTTGTTGTTGCTACAGCATGTGTAGCCGCTAGTACAAGTACTACGAGCAACATTATTGAAAGTTGCTTGGGCATTCCACACTGAAAGGCCATATGTGTATACGCATGCACTGTATGTTATGTGTTAATTGTTTTCCTGAGGAGACTGAGGCCTATTTTATAGATAGGAAATGCCTTTACTAACCTATAATTATTATTTTTTGTCTGTTAACACTCATCCGTCTTTTTCATTTATTCAATTAACGAGTGGGAAAAGATTCCAAGTTGAAACCTTTTTGGATAATATGAGACTCTGAAAATATATGGTTGTTAAAATTGGTGACGAAGTGGCCTGGCTTGACTAAGACTTCCTTAATAGACAGCTATAAAGACTCCTGAGTCACAATAATTGACCCCACTATATAAAGAATGCATGCATTGACATGAAGTCTACAGATAGATGAGCGTCTACGTGGCTGTTCTAAACATGTTGCTATCGAACGATATGTAGTCCACGTCATCGCATGAAGTCACTTTGGTGTCGTCATCCACCAGATCCTTCGTGGCCCCGTCTCATGTGCACTGAATTGGTTGGTTGGAACAATAAGCTCCTCTTGTCCTTGTGTACAAATTTGTCGTTTACAATTATGTTGTTGCATGCAGTCTATCTCTGGTCGTCTCTCTAACTTGTTGGACTTCGATGCATGGTCCAATTTAATTCTTTCACAGCTTTTTCAGATTAAATATAGTTGATCATGAGGCACTTAGATTATTAAAAACGTAATGTTCTCTTCCTTTAATTTTTTTTTTTTAATACTTCATGCCTTTTTCGTGTAATATATTCTTTGAAGATGCTCTAATATACTCTACTTGATAATCATTTCAATTTTAAATTACAAAAAAAAAAAAAAAAAGTAATAATCACGCTTTATGTTGTTTTCTATTAAAACAATCAGTATTTACGACCTCCTAACTTGGACTCGACCTCTCAATTCTTGGCTTCTCCCACAAACCCAATCCAAGGCGCGCCTTGAGACCTTCATATCCAAAATTCACCAAAATATTGTCCTACATCCAAAAAAAATCACCAAAAAATATTACAACCTCTTTGTAACATGCACTTTCATTCTATAATCTCAAATTCACAATTTGACCCCAAACAATTCCATTTTTGAGTTCCACATAAAACTAAACTCAGTTACCAAAAAACTTTTATTTTTTGTTTTCATTTTTATTTTAAACTGAAATTAGTTACAAAACAAATTTTTCAATTTTTAAAAACTGAAATCATTATCAAGAGATGCGTAAAATTTTAAGACCTCGAGACAGTGCAACATCAAGTAATGTCCCGAAGCCTAGTTGATGCACTGGCTATTAAGTATAATTGATCAATCAATTAATTTTGTACATGTCTTTTGATAGGATCACAGAACTACAAAATGTAACATTTCCCAAATATTTGAGTATGTGAAAATATTTGGTGGTGGTTGTTAAGATAGTGAAAATATTATGGTGATTGGACGACAAGGTAAAGTGGCTTCGCTTGACCAAGACTTCCTTGATAGATACAGCTTTTTCAGATTAGTAATAGTGATGAAGACCGGAGTGACAATCACGTACCAAAGCTGCTCACTACTAAAAAGTGTAAATAATAATATTAACCCACTAGAAAAGAATGCATGCATTGTCGTTGATGATGAAGATGGAATTTGAAAGCTGCATCTGGCTGCTGTTTAGACTGGTAGTTCAGTTAATGTAATATTTTCCGCTCCAATTTCCTGGAGTTACTTCCTCCTAAAGGAAGTTGAGGTTCCACCCCAAAATTAATTGGCAATGGGGGGAATAGCCCAACTCCTTATAAGCTCTTACTAGGTTTCTGAACTTTTCAATGTAGGACTCTTTACCCTCACATTCTTACACGCCCTTGCACGTATGACGAATTTTCAAGCCTAGCACGTGGATAACACATATTGGGTGACGTGGAGCACGTGTGACCGTTAGGCTTTCACACGTGGGCTAACTCACTCTGATACCATGAAGGAAGTTGAGGTTCCACCCCAAAATCAATTGGCAATGAGGGGAGTAATACAACTCCTTATAAGCCCTTACTAGGTTTCTTAACTTTCCAATGTGAGACTCTTTACCCTCATATTCTCACACCTCCAAGGCAGGGTTTTCATGAGTAAAGTTTGAAATGAGGTTGTCTTTATTTATTATTTATGGAATGCATAGTCAAAACGGCCAAAATCGGAGCCTTTTTTCCGGTAATTAATTAGCATAACAGTAAGACTAGAGACATCAAATTGTTTCACAAAATGATTGTTTTTACTTCTATTAATGGATTGAACCATTCACAGCATATAAGTAAAAGGAATGAATAAGCAAATTATGGATGGTGCATCGCCCTAAGTTGCACATATATGTTCACAAAACAACTTGCAATACATGATGACCTCGTGCATCACAATAGTTATATATATATAGCGTTACTGGCTCGGATAGCAAACGTTGCAATCAAGTTTTTCTTTGTTGATAATTGATCTTGACTGGACCAACTAATGCTGGAGCTAGGGAATTCACTTATGCTTATCTTATCTACATGTCCAAATTTCCATCTCCCCATTGGATTGGAGATGCTTATCTACTTTTTGAGTGAGCATGTGACATACATTGGACATTAATTTACACATGATGGTCCTCCTCAATCGGAATAAATTTGTCCTTTGCAATAATGTTGTTGCATGCAGTCTATGTCTGGGTCGTCTCAATTGGTTTAAAAAAAAAAACTTATCTTCCTTGTAACAGCCTGCATCCATGCCAAATGGAAATGGAACGGTAAGATTACCACACTGGTTCCGGCACGAGTCAGGCCGGGCTTGAGCTGCCACTGCCGCTGTTGTATGTTGAGCAGCTAACGCAACCACTACTCCCACCATTATCGAAGAGTTTTGCATAATACGCCTACCCTTTCCTTGTAAGGCCATGCCTTAATTCCTTCTACAACCAGCGTTGTGTTTAAGTTGTGAGTAAAGAAACTACTAGCAGGCCTGGCCTGCCTTGACCAATGCATGCATATATTTAGTACTTATTTGTGTATTAATTAATAATGTAATTTTTTCCACACCAAGTCCAACGCTATTGCTTCCTGGAATGTGATTTAGCACAAGGCGCCAACTTTTCCCACAAGTTCATTCACCAAATTATTGTTTTTAGTTTTATCCATGGATTGAAGTCAGAGTTATCTAGGTACAACTTTTACATTCTTGTTTTAGAAGATGAATGGAGACGTATGAGTCTTACTAGACAAAAATAAATGACCTTCAGAGCAGCCCATAATTTGAATAAATGAGAAGCTTCACTAGAGGCATCATTTGTGGAAACATGTATGGGGTAAGTAGTGTACCTTTATTTTTATCACAACAATAGTAATAGAGGCATAAACTTTTTTCATAAAGTATATTCACCAAATAATGTGTCACGACAAATCGAGATGTGCTAGTATAATTTTCCGTAACTATTTGAATTAATTGGCAAAAAAAACATCATGATTGATATGAAATTATTCGGGATCTACATGATGTGAATTAATAGAAAATTTGGAATAAGTCCAAAATTTAGAACATAAATTGGCTTTAAACCTAGCATTTGTTGCCATTGATATAAGTCCTTTAACTTTTCTGTAAAATAGGATTACATTCTTTTTAAAGTATTTTCATATGTAGATATATTATTATTATTATTTATAAATTATGTAGTTGCTTTATTATGTCCCTGAATTATAAGTCGTGTATAAATTAATTTATAGGACAATAATTACGAGATTTTATTATGATTTTAATATAAGGTTATACATAGGTTAATAAATCCCATGATTTTAGGACAATTTATTATTTTGGAGATACAACAAAATAAATTTTTTTATTTTTGTTCATCCTATATGTAACATCACACATCGACTAATGCAGAGGAGGTGATGTGCCTTATATGTACATGGCCACTTCCATTTAGCACGAGACCTTTTGGATGCTCACTAGTTTCGGAGTCATGAGAACTCTGAAGTTAAGCGGGTTGGGGCTAGAGCAATCCCAGGATGGGTAACTCATTGGGAAGTTGCTTGTGAGCTCTCAGAAATAAAACCGTGAGGGTAGAGAAGGGGACCAAAGCAGATAATATCGTGCTACGACGAAACCGATCCTTGGATGTGACAATTTGGTATCAGAGCCACTCTATCGTGTGGTACGAGTTGTGCCGATGAGGACGTTGGGCCCCTAAGGGGAGTGGATTGTAACATTCCACATCGACCAACGGAGAGGAGGTGATGTGCCTTATATGTACATGCCCGTCTCTATCTAGTAAGAGGTTTTTTGAGAGCTAATTGGTTTCGGAGTCATAAGAACTCTGAAGTTAAACGAGTTGGAGCTAGAGCAATCCCAAGATGGGTGACTCATTGGGAAATTGCTCGTAAATTCTCAGAAACAAAATCGTGAGGGTAGAGAAGGGGACCCAAAGCAGACAATATCGTGCTACGACGAAACCGATCCCCGGATGTGACAATTTGGTATCAGAGCCACTCTGTAGTGTGGTGTGAGTTGTGCCGACGAGGACGTCGGGCCCCTAAAGGGGTGGATTGTAACATCCCATATCGACCAACGAAGAGGGGGTGATGTGCCTTATATGTACATGTCCACCTCCATCTAGCATGAGGCCTTTTGGGAGCTTAGTGGCTTCGAAGTCATGAGAACTCCGAATTTAAGCGAGTTGGGGCTAGAGAAATCCTAGGATTGGTGACCCACTGGGAAGTTGCTTGTGAGCTCTCAGAAACAAAATCTTGAGTATAGAGAAGGGGGCCCAAAACGGACAATATCGTCTTACGGCGAAGCCGATCTCGGGATGTGACACTATATATATATACATATTATCCTGTGGTGTAAGTATATTGTCCTATTGCATATTGCCCATATATGTGTTTTTACATATTTTCAATAACATGTAATAGTATTTTATGTACTTTATTTTTATTTTTATAGGTAACGTACAATTTTATTTGTCTATTTTGTATCTGACTTATATGTAGTCTTCTAATTTATGTTCCTAACTTATAGGGAACACGATTTATCACTTTTTTTTTTTCTTGCTAATAATAACACTATTTACCTGTATGTTAGGTACATAATTTCATGTGAGTGCTTGTCTGATCGATTGGTATAATATGTGGGTGTTTACTTTTGATTGATTAAATTGTATTTTTTCCCTATATTAGGTAAATATTTTCAAGGAAAGAATTCAAAATTTAAATTCTAAAATTCAATTACAAAGAAATAATGCATTAAATTTAGATTTTCAATGTGTTTTCCTTATTCACCTCAAATAGTAAAATAAACACAACAAAAAAGTAATAAATATCAAAGAACCTACATCTAAAACCGAAAACACGTAGACTAAACCCAATAGCAATTAATCATTTTGAACCTAGATCTAAGAAGTCGAAATATTATATATGGTGATTGAACCTACAAGATAAAGTGGTGTGGCTTTACAAACACTTCAGATAAGATAAGTGATGAAGACTTGAGTCACAATCATGGGCCAAAGGCAAGGCTGCTCACTACTAAAAAGTGTGAATAATAATTAACCCACTAGAAAGAATGCCGGCATTGTCATCCATGATGAAGAATCAAGATGGAAAAAATTTGAAAGCATCTGGATGCTCTTAAGACTGGTAAGCATCTTGTCTGAATTGGGGTCGACTTTATTTAATGCTCTACATGTTTTGTACAGCTTCATACTTTCTCAGTGATCATGACATTGGCATTGCATAATTCAACATGATTGTCCTCCTCCAGCGGTACAAATTTGTCTGTTGCAATAATATAATAAATTGCGCAGTTTACGTCTGGGTCGTCTCTAACTCGTTGGAAGTCCATGAACTACATCCAATATAATTTAGTCCCACCAAAATTCCAATAATTTGGACGTGGATACATGCATGCATGGTCCAATTCATGCACAACTTTTTCAGATTAGTCATGATCAAGAAGCACTAAGCTGCTCACTACTAAAGCTTAGTGTGAACATGATTTTTCCTCCTTAATGTTCTCATTTTATTTTCCTCCAATTGCATTGTCTAGCTTTTTGGAGTGACCAGCTTTTGTAATAAAGCGAATAAATAGATAGCATAAGCCATGAACATAAAGCTTCATTTGTTATAAAGACTTGAGTCATAATCACGGCCCAAAGCTGCGTACTAGAATATCTCAACGCAAGAAAAAAAAGGAATAAGAAGATAATGTAACCAAAATAAAAATAAATAAAAAGACAGGTCGAGGAAAGGAAGAGAGAAAAGTAATGTATCTTTTTTATTTCTCTTATTAATGCTGATGGGTTGGTAAAAGGGTAAAGCAGGCAAATTCCGGATGTGACAAACTATATTTCACTACTACATTTTACACTTTGCGCGACGAAGAAAATTTCGTCGCGCAAAATACATTATAGTCGTACAAATTTTAGTGCGACAAAACTTCGTTCAAAGATCGTGAAAAAGACTTTGCGCGATTTAAAATTATTTGTCGCATAAAGTGACTTTGAGTGACGAAAAATATTGGTCACTCAAAGCGACTTTGCGCGACAAAAATATTAGTTGCGCAAAGTTTTGCACGACAAAAGACATTCGCGCAAATTTTTGCGTGATGAAAAATTTAAAAAAATTCCACGTCCCATTTTTGGTACCCGCCCAAATTTTTAGAGTTTTGAGCAACGAATCCTAATATCGAGCAAATATTTGCGCGATGAAATATTTTGGTTTTTGACTTTTTGTTTTATTATTTTTTTAATATTAATTTAATTATATTAATTATTTCAAATTTTTACTTTTTAAATTTAATTTAATTGTATGATTTTTTTCGTTACTTTAATTTAAATTGATATTAATTTAATTATATTAATTTTTTCAAATTTTTACTTTATAAATTTAATTTAATTACTTTAATTTAAATTGACATATTCAAAATAAAATTACATATGAAAAATAGTGATCAAATTATCCAATAATATATATATAATATTCAAAATGTACACATAAATTAACAAAGTACAATAATAAAAAAAGGGATAATCAACCCCAAACCCTAATTGTTATACCACAAATCCAACCCAAACTCCAATCCCTTCCCTTTACTCAACCCCAAACCCCACACAAACTCAAAACTAACTCCAAAAACACATATTAATGAAAAAAAATTTAAAATTTGGTGAGAATCTACCTTTTGGCAAGATTGAGAGTGAGTGAGAATGAGAGAGAGAAGTGAGTGTGAGAGAATTAGATAAGATAGTGATAGAGAGATGAGAGAGTGAGTGAGAGTGAGAGATAGTGAAGAGAGAGATGATGAGAGACTAAGTGAGAGGAGTGAGTGTGAGAGAAATGGTGGGATTTGGGGAGAGGGAAAGAGAGAGGAGAGGTAAGAGTAGAGAAAGACATTGAGAAAATGGTGGAGAAATTATTTTCATTTTAAAAACCGTTTCACTTTGCGCCACGAACTATATTATTGGTTGCGACGAAAAAATATTAGAGTATTGTCGCACAAAGTTTTGCGCGATTTAATATTAGTATATTGTAGCGCAAAGTAAAATAAAAATAAAAAATCCCGCGTCCCATTTTTGATACCCGCCAAATATTGAAATTTTGGCGCGATTTAAAAATACATATTGGTCACGCAAAGTTTAAAAAATTATATAAAAATTCCCATCCCATTTTTGGTACTGCCAAATTTTTGCGCGAAAAATATATATTGGTCGCAAGCAAAGTTTTGAGCGATACAAAATATTGGTCGCCAAAGTCTAAAACTTTTTTAAAAAAATCCCGCGTCCCATTTTTTGTACCTACCAAATTTTTAGAGTTTTACGCGATTTAATTGTTGGTTGCGCAAACTTTTGAGAGACAAAAATTGGTTCGTAGCACGATATTTATAAAAATAATTGTTATGAATAATAAAAAATAATTTTTTTTTTATGATTTAAAATATAAATAAGTTTAAAGCTACTTAATAAATGTATATACCAATTTCTTAAGTGTTATACATACAAAAAAAATAAATTTCAAGCTATTTAATAAGTAAATAAATATATATACACACACCATTAAACGATCCAACCGTCAGACTTGTTTGTATATACTTCAAGATCGTATACCCCAAAAATCACAAAAAACAAACATTCAGAGACCAAGTAACGAGACAAAACATTTCAACGGTTATAAATGAAAAATCATGATTTAACGGTTATTTTAACTCCGATTTTGATGATTTTTTACAGCTACACTCCTTGACCCTATATGAATACAATGAACTAATTCGATCGCCAATTTAAAATATTTACACTAGTGGATACCACAAAATCTTATGTTATATTTAACAAAAGTATAAATAAACTCTTAATTGTTAGTGAATATATTGTTTTGATGACATATGCATTCTACAAAACTAGTTTCAACGATCCAACCGTCAAACTTATTTGTTTATACTTCGAGATCATATACGCCAAAAATCGCAAAAAATAAATATTCAAAGATCAAGTAACGGTACAAAAAATTTTGACGGTTATAAATGAAAAATCACGATTTAACGGTTATTTTAACTCCGATTTTGATGATTTTTTACAGCTACACTCCTTGACCCTATATGAATACAATGAACTAATTCGATCTTCAATTTTAAATTTTTACACTAGTGGATACTACAAAATCTTATGTTATATTTAACAAAAGTATAAATAAACTCTTAATTGTTAGTGAATATATTGTTTTGATGGCATATGCATTCTACGAAACTAGTTTCAACGATCCAACCGTCAAACTTGTTTGTTTATACTTTGAGATCATATATACCAAAAATCGGAAAAAATAAACATTCAGAGATCAAGTAATGGGACAAAACTTTTCGACGGTTATAAATGAAAAATCATGATTTAAAGGTTATTTTAACTCCGATTTTGATGATTTTTTACCGCTACACTCCTTTACCCTATATGAATACAATGACTGAATTTTATCTTCAATTTAAAATATTTAAACTAGTGGATACCACAAAATCTTATGTTATATTTAACAAAAGTATAAATAAACTCTTAATTGTTAGTGAATATATTGTTTTGATGGCATATAGATTCTACGAAACTAGTTTGAACGATCCAACCGTCAAACTTGTTTGTTTATACTTCAAGATCATATACGCCAAAAATCGAAAAAAAAAACATTAAGAGATCAAGTAATATGACAAAAATTTTCGACGGTTATAAATGAAAAATCACGATTTAACGGTTATTTTAACTCCGATTTCGATCGTCAATTTTAAAAATATATTTTCTAACAAAAACCCAATCCAAACAACAATAATATATTTTTCTAACAAAGATTTAAAAAAATAATTTTTTAATTTTATTTATTTTTATAAGGACTTTGCGCGACGAAGTTTATTGTTTCGTCGTGCAAAGTCTCTTTGCTCGATTTAACGAATTGTTGTTCGTCGCGCAAAGTTACTTTGAACGACGAATTTTGTTTCGTCGCAAAGTTACTTTGAGTGACGATTTTTTTCGTCGCGCAAAATTTGGTCTCTCAAGACTTTGCGCGACGACGTATTGTCATCGCGCAAAATTTTGTCGCGCAAAGTCACTTTGAGCGACAAATTATTTTTTGTCGCACAAGGTTTTAGCGACGAAGTTTTGTGTTTCGTCGCGCAAAGTGACTTTGAGTGACGAATAATTTTTCGTCGCGCAAAATTTGGTCGCGCAAAATTTGGTCGCGCAAGGGTTATTTTTTAGTAGTGTTTCTATGCATGAGGATCCGACAATTTATTCTACACATTTGTAATGAAAGTTTTTTATAAAAAAAAAAAACATACAAATCACCTTGAATTGAAAAGTGACATATTTATCCCAATTGATATAGACAAACTCTAAAATTAACTGAGTAGACTCAAAAAATATATATATATATATATATATATATACAGAGAGCTTTATTGAGATCCTCAAATAAATTTGAGGACACCTCTTGTAGGCCCCACTTCGGATTGTATTTCACTAATCCAAACCGTCTATTTTGTAGATACTCATTCAAAGATCATCTCTACAAAAAATCACTTGAATCCAATTTCATTTGACCACTCAATTGAGTTATTGAAATTTTAGTATTTTCTTAAAGCACCTTGTTCGTTAATTTTGTAAGACACAATTGGATGTCGAAACGGTTTCCGATTTGTCTAATTTTTTGTAAGGATGATCTATGAATGAAGACCTAAAAAATACATGGTTTGGATTATTGGGAAAAAAATTGTAGGGTACCCTAAAGGGCGTCCCTCAAATAAAATTATTTGAGGGATCCCTCAATAGAAGGGGACTATATATATATATAAAGAGAAAGAAAAAAAAACATGATGAATTAGTGAGCCCAATTCTGAGTGACGCTGCAAGATGATGTCCATAATGAATTAATGATGATGGGTTTTGTGTTTACCATAAAAACATTAGGGTTTTATATGTCCCTTTCAAAGGTCATAGGAGCAAATTTTCTACTTTTTGGTAAATATTTAATTTTAGATGACCCATAAATTATTATTAATCATATGAGTTTTGGGTTTATTTATTTCGGATAGTTAATGAAAAATCTTCTTTCAAATTATGCTAGTATGCTACAGGCCAACAACAATCTTTTCAGATGCTTATGTTGTCGATGTTAGACCGGATTGTGGTCTTATTGGTTCATGCATATGTTGTGAATTCAAAATGTCTTTCACTTGGATATATCAGGAGTGCTGTTAATTCTAAAATTAACTGAGTATGCCATATTATCAAATTATTTATTGAATGACTAATTTATTCTAATATAAAATGACTAAAAAAGATATATTGGATTGTGAAACAAACAATCAATGGTGAAACCCACTGAGGCTCAACTGTCCTTCCTATATGTGTAAGTCCTTTGCTTCTTACATATTTACGACAACGTGTAATAGTATTTTATGTACTTTTAAAATATACATATATATATATATAGGTAACATACAATTTTATTTGTCTATTTTTGTATATGACGTATAGGTAGCCTTCTAATTTATGTTCATAACTTATAGGTAACACGATTTATCACTAAGTTTTTTTCGTTGCTAATAATAACACTATTTACTTGTATTTCAGGTACATAATTTCATGTAGGTGTTTATCTGATCGATTGGTATAATATGTGGATCTTTACTTTTGATTGATTAAATTGTATTTTTTCCATATATTAGGTAAATATTTTCAAGGAAAGAATTCAAAATTTAAATTTTGAAATTCAATTACAAAAAAATAAAGCATTAAATTTATATTTTCAATGTGTTTTCCTTATTCACCTCAAATAGTAAAATCGACACAACAAAAAAGTAATAAATATCAAAGGACCTACATCTAAAATAAAAAACGCATAGACTAAACCCAACAACAATTAATCATTTTGGACCTAAATCTAAGAAGCCGAAATATTATATATGGTGATTGAACCTATACGATAAAGTGGCGTGGCTTTACAAAGACTTCAAATAAGATAAGTGATGAAGACTCGAGCCACAATCATGAGGCAAAGGCAAGGCTGCTCACTACTAAAAAGTGTGAATAATAATTAACCCACTAGAAAGAATGCCGGCATTGTCGTCCATGATGAAAATCAAGATGGAAAAAATTTGAAAGCATCTGGATGCTCTTAAGACTGGTAAGCATCTTGTCTGAATTGGGGTCGACTTTATTTAATCCTCTACATGTTTTGTACAGCTTCATACTTTCTCAGTGATCATGACATTGGCATTGCATAATTCAACATGATTGTCCTCCTCCAGCGGTACAAATTTGTCTGTTGCAATAATATAATAAATTGCGCAGTTTACGTCTGGGTCGTCTCTAACTCGTTGGAAGTCCATGAACTACATCCAATATAATTTAGTCCCACCAAAATTCCAATAATTTGGACGTCGATACATGCATGCATGGTCCAATTCATGCACAACTTTTTCAGATTAGTCATGATCATGAAGCACTAAGCTGCTCACTACTAAAGCTTAGTGTGAACATGATTTTTCCTCCTTAATGTTCTCACTTTCTTTTCCTCCAATTGCATTGTCCAGTTTTTTGGAGTGACCAGCTTTTGTAATATGGCAAATAAATAGAGTCACAATCACGGGCCAAAGCTGCTCACTAGAATATCTCAACGCAAAAAAAAAAAAAAAGAAGAAGAAGAAGAAGATAATGTAACCCCAAAAAAAAAAAAAAAGACAAGTCGAGGAAAGGAAGAGAGAAAAGTAATGTATCTTTTTTATTTCTCTTATTAATGCTGATGGGTTGGTAAAAGGGTAAAGCAGGCAAATTCAGGATGTGACAAACAACATTTCTATACATGAGGATCCAACAATTTATTCTACACATTTGTGATTAAAGTTATAAAAATAAAAATAAAAAAAAAACATACAAATCACCTTGAATTGAAAAGTGACATATTTATCCCAACTGATAAAATTAATTGAGTAGACTAAAATAAAATATAAACAGAAAAAAAAATGATGAATTAGTGAGCCCAAGTCTGAGTGACGCTGCAAGATGATGTCCATACTGATGATGGGTTTTGTATTTACCATAAAAACATGAGGGTTTTATATGTCCCTTTCAAAGGTCATAGGAGCAAATTTTCTACTTTTTGGTAAATATTTAATTTTAGATGACCCATAAATTATTATTAATCATATGGGTTTTGGGTTTATTTATTTCTGATAGTTAATGAAAAATCTTCTTTCAAATTATACTAGTATGCTACAGGCCTACAACAATCTTTTCAGATGCTTATGTTGTCGATGTTAGAGCGGATTGTGGTCTTGTTGGTTCATGCATATGCTGTGAATTCAAAATGTCTTTCACTCAGATATATCAGAGTGCTGCTAATCCTAAAATTAACTGAGTATGTCATACTATCAAATTATTTATTGAATGATTAATTTATTCTAATATAAAATGACCAAAAAAGATATATTGAATTGTGAAATAAACAGTCAATATGGTGAAAGCCACTGAGGCTCTACTGTCCTTCCTATATGTGTAAGTCCTTTGCTTCTTATATGGTTGGACGATAGAGTTTATTTTTCCTCTTTTTATGGAATAGTATTTATAAATATTACAAATTTAGTTATACCCAATCTTAGACATAGTCTTATAAAGAAACCCAACACCATTTAAAAACTATAAACACACAAACAAAAACAAAACAAAAAACCCAAAAATTGATAATTGTCAATTTTTTCAATTTAATAGCTATATTTTAGTTTATTTGTGTGTGCAAAATATCTATATTGCCCTTTGACTATGGATTTGAGAGAAAAATTAGATCTGCTAACTGTAGATTTTGATATTAATATTAATTGCTAAAAAAATCAAATCAGATTCATTACCTCTCGCTGGTGCTTTCTCGGTGTTGGAGCAAGAGGAGCTTCCATTGAAGCTCAATCTCAAGTAGAACTATATTCTTCATCTTTGATCTACAATTTCCAATATTTCACTTTCGATTTCTTATTCTAAAATCGTGCTTCTATTCAAATTTTTTTTTTCGGATTGTTCGAACTTCGAATGAACCTCGGTCATACGCTCTTAGCCCTACTCCTCATCTTCGAGCTTCGATTTTCAAATTTTTTGCTTCGAATTCTTGTTATGAAATCTTTTTTATACTTAGATCGTTGGTTTTCTTTTTGGATGTTGGTTTATTTTGTTCTTTCTTCATCCTTTCTATGGTAGACATGCATTAAAAATAGCAACATGACAGCCATTATCAACGTGATAGTAAACTTGAAGTGTTATTACCCTAGATTGGAACATTACATCTATTAATCAACGTGATAGTAAACTATTAGTGTTATTACCTTAGATTGGAACATTACAGCCATTAATCAACATTACAGTAAATAGTTTAATTGACAGGACCCGCCCCGAATTTCAAACCGGCGGACCATCTTTGGTGCCGACATCATACGATGCCGGGCCCACTTACTAAAACCCAAGACATTCTACCAAAATTTTGGCAGAGTCTCCCCTGTAACATGCTCAAACCAACAATAAACAACCTGCAATAATTTACATCAATATACAATCCAACTGCCAGCATGCTTTAACATACTACAATCCAACACAAAATGGCCTCCGGCCTCAAGTAGTAGCCTAACATGGGCAATAACAGAGCGTCTACAGAATTTATTTACAACAAACAGGGGAGTAGAAAGAATTTATACAGACTATTAATAGACGACAAGTTCGAGCTCGTGACTTGCTCGAATGCCTTCAGGAGCGACTTCACTGTCTGGGGGCGCAAAACAGAAAGATGTGAGTGGACAGAAATAAAGTTTCACTTTAAAACAACATAGTAACCCCACCATGTAAAAATAATGCTCTAGCATGCAGTTTCACAATTCAGAAACCAAAACTCAAACACAAAAATCCCAAAGTCCAAAACATCTCCACATCTCAAGCTCACAACTCATTTCCCAAAATATATGCAACTCTCAACACCCGTAAATACCCATATATAAATATACATATAGCTAGGACTCTAGTATAGTATATATATATACTCCACTCCAAACTAATGTACCGGGGAGACAATCCAACCGGGGGATTGTTGGCTGGTACGCAGGATTTTCGAACCGTAACCCGCGTGGATGAGTAGTCCAACCGGGGGACGGAACTCCATAGCTCACACGCCGGCACTGCCAACGACACGTGTAGCTCACAAATCTCATAACAAGTCCTACGCGCGCAGACAGTATCATCACCCCACCGCACTGCCAACGACGTGTGTGATGATACTCAAGCAATATACATACTCTCCCCATACGCCGGCACTGCCAACGACACGTATGGAAAGTGTCTCACACACCGCACGCTAACGCCATGTGTGAGACCCGTAATCTCATAGCCTTCCCACCCCACCGGCACTGCCAACGACGTGTGTGGGAAGCCTAGTAACTAGGGAATGGTACTCACCTACCCTACTCATATCTCACAACCAACCATCAAACTCCTATCTTTCCACAATCTCACCACAACAACCTCTCATACTCTATACATAGACAATATAGATAGCCATCCCAAAATCCATATCAACATAATCATCATACTCAAATATATATGTCTATACTCAAAAATATATAGCCAAGACATATAAACATATTCAAATCATCAACCAAAGACTTATTAAATCAAAGTCACCATCATTTAAAGTATATGCACAAAACTTTCATAATTAAAACCATGCATATGCTTAAAACAAAGTCCACTCACAAGTAATCCCAAGCTGCCCGGCCCCGTGAGGGTCCCGCCTGCTGAGAGTGATCAACCGAAGTACCTATTCCAAGATACAAATCCTTGATTAACAGTACGTACTTCCAAAACGGAAATTCACGAAAGGAAATACTTAAATCCCCAAGTTCCCGGTGCGCTCACGTCCAAAGGAACATCCTAGGGTCCGGTTACAGATTGGAATTCGCTTCCCAATCGCACGGTGATCGCGATTTCCCTAAACTTCACATTATTGAATCGGAACATCCGGGGCTCCAATTCACGATCCGCGAATTCCTACAGGTTTCTAAGAGTACCTAAATCAACATACTTCAATTTGGAAACGATCCAACGGTCAGAACTTATCGAACCCGGATAACGCACAATATGCGAAATCCGTTCGATAGTCAAACGATATCCAAATTGAGATCCGCGAAATCCTACGCACTCGTGGCAGCCTAAGGATCTCAACAGGACGAAAAACAACTTCACCCACCTTGCCCACGCGCCGCCACACGCGCCGGCAGTGCGCGGGTGTGTAGAGAGATTTCCGGACGGAAAATCTCCAAACCAACGCTCACCCTTCCAATCCTAGATACTACTCGAAGAATGGAGCAACTTTTTCAACTACGGCAACATCCAATTCGGACGGCAAGTGGCCGGAATTTCAAATTGAAATCCGGCCAAAACCTAGATATCCAATTCGATTCCAAACTTCAAATTCGATCTAATCCTAACCCAACATCAGCTAGAACACGTAAGAAAGAGAAGAAACCTCACCTTGCCGGCTGAAATGGTGGTGGAGGTGAGAAATCGAGCGTCTGAAGTTCCAACAATTCCGCCACGATTCTGCATTTTCCGCGAGTCCCGAGGGTTTCCTGTGGTCTGGCCGGGAAGAGAGAGGGAGAAGCTGCGTTCGAACGGACCGGTCTCGCTCGGACGGGGTGGTCTGAGGTGGCGGCTGTGTGGTGGTTTTCCGATCGGTGAACAGTGACGGGAGGAGAAACTCGCAAGGAGAAGAAGAAGACGCGGGAGGAAGAGAGAGAAAGTGAGGGTAAATGTGAAAATCTGATTTTTACCCCAACTCACTTCGAAATAATTACGGTTCTGCCACCGAACAAGTTTTGATCGCCAAAGCTTCGTTAAATCTCCGATTCAGCCTACACGCTGTCTACGGTTTCGTCTCAGTACCACCTACGCAACCACACCACTCACGGTCCCAAAATCTTCCCGGATAAGAAAGTGACCAAAATCACCCTTAACCCAGGAATAATTAAATATTTTCCCTTAATTAAATTAAATAGGAAAATAAACGGGGTCGGGGTGTTACATTCTACCCTCCTTATAGAAATTTCGTCCCCGAAATTCACATACCACAATGGAAGAGATAAGGATACTTGGCCCAAGCATCGCTCTTCGGTTCCCAAGTAGCTTCTTCAACAGTTTGGCTTCTCCACAAAACTTTCACTACCGGGATGGATCTAGAACGCAACTTCTGTTCTTTCCTATCCAAGATCTGTACTGGTTGTTCCTCATACGTCAAATCTTCTTCCAATTCCACAGGTTGGTATTCTAATACATGGGAAGGATCTGGCATGTATTTCCGAGCATAGATACATGGAATACATCATGAACTTGAGACAGTTCTGGAGGTAAGGCTAGTCTGTAAGCCACAGGTCCAATTCGCTCCGTGATCTCATAGGGTCCAATGTAACGAGGGCTTAACTTCCCACGTTTCCCAAATCTCATCACGCCCTTCCATGGAGATAACTTCAGGAACACCCAATCCCCGATCAAACTCAAGATCCTTGGACCTGTTATCTGCATAACTTTCTGTCGGTCTTGTGCAATTTTCAACTTCTCTTTTATAATCTTCACCTTCTCATTTGTTACTCGGATACTATCCACTTTTTCCAGTTTCTTGTCACCCACTTCATTCCAACAAATAGGAGTCCTGCACTGCCTCCCATAACGCCTCATAAGGAGCCATTCCAATACTCGAATGATAGCTGTTATTATACGCAAACTCCACCAAGGCAAGGTGAACATCCCATGCATCTTTAAACTGTAACACACAGGACCTCAACATGTCCTCCAGAGTCTGGATAGTCCTTTCCGATTGTCCATCGGTTTGTGGGTGAAAAGCAGTACTGAATTGCAATCTAGTACCCATAGCTTCTTGCAAACACCTCCAAAATCGAGAAGTGAATCTAGGATCCCTGTCCGATACAATGGATACAGGTGCTCCATGCAATCTGACAATCTCGTCCACAAAAAGTTTTGCCAACCTTGTTAAAGGATAGGTCTCCTTGATGGGTAGGAAATGAGCAGACTTGGTAAGTCTATCCACTATCACCCAAATTCCATCATGACCCTTTGAAGTACGTGGAAGCTTAAAAACAAAATCCATAGTAATACGCTCCCACTTCCATTCAGGAATCTGAAGTGGTTGCATGAGTCCCGATGGCTTCTGTCGCTCTGCCTTCACTTGTTGACATATCAAACATCTGCTCACATATTTAGCAATGTCTCCCTTCATATGCGGCCATGAATAATATGCCCGTAGCGCCCGCAGTACATCTTCATTACCCGGATGCATGGTGTAAGTGGAGCAGTGAGCTTCTTCCATGATTTCTCTTTTCAACTCAACATTCTTACCAGGTACACATAAACAAGCTCCTTTTACCAAGGCTCCGTCTCCCCTTATAGCATAATCCTTCCGCGTTCCATTCTCTACTTCTCCCCTTATCCTACAGAGTATAGGATCTTCCAACTGGCCTGCAATTACCCGTTCCACCATAATGGGTCTCACATGCAAGCTAGCAAGGATTCCACCTTGTTGAGTCATCTCCATTTCTACTCCATCTTTCCGTAGTTCCACCAACAACGGAAGATAGGCCGCCTTAATATGGGCTAAGTTCGCAGGAGCCTTCCTACTCAATGCATCTGCAACCACATTCGCTCGGCCTGGGTGGTACTCAATCGTACAATCATAATCCTTGATCAATTCCAACCAGCGCCGTTGTCTCATATTCAGTTCCTTCTGGGTAAAGAAATACTTGAGGCTCTTATGATCCGTGAAAATTTGACAGGTCTCACCATACAAGTAATGTCGCCAAATCTTCAGAGCAAACACTACTGCGGCAAGTTCCAAGTCATGGGTTGGATAATTTCGCTCATGCTTTTTGAGTTGTCTCGAGGCATAAGCAATCACCCGGTCATGTTGCATCAAAACACATCCCAATCCCTGTAAAGATGCATCACCGTAGATCACAAAGCCCCCCGAGTTATCGGAAGAGCCAAAACAAAGCGGTGGTCAACCGCTTCTTCAACTCCAAAACTCTGTTCGCACTCTTCCGTCCACTCAAATGCAACGTCCTTCCTTGTCAACCGCGAGAGGGGTGTCGCTATCGAAGAAAACCCTTCCACAAATCGACGATAGTAACCTGCTAACCCCAGAAAACTTCGTACTTCCGTTACACTTGTGGGTTGTACCCAATTCACAATAGCCTCAATCTTCTGTGGGTCCACATAAATCCCTTCCGTTGAGATTACATGTCCAAGAAACACCACTCTATCCAGCCAAAACTGACACTTGCTAAATTTGGCATAGAGTTGCTTCCTTCTTAAAGTCCTCAATACCAACCTCAGGTGCTTCTTATGCCCTTCCAAAGTCTTAGAATAAACCAAGATATCATCTATGAACACAATCACAAAGTGATCCAAATAAGGTCGAAACACTCTGTTCATGAGATCCATAAATGCTGCTGGAGCATTCACAATCCGAACGGCATCACCAGAAATTCATAATGTCCATACCGCGTTCTCAATGCGGTCTTGGGGACATCTCTTCTCTGATCCTCAATCGATGGTATCCGACCTCGATCAATCTTAGAGAAATACTTGGCATCCTTCAACCGATCAAACAAATCATCAATCCGCGGCAAAGGATACCGGTTACGCATCGTCACCTTATTCAACTGCCGGTAATCAATACATAACCTCATGGTCCCATCCTTCTTCCTCACAAACAACACCGGTGCACCCCATGGGGATACACTAGGTCGGATGAAACCCATATCCACTAATTCCTGCAGAATCTTCAACTCCTGAGTTCACTGGTGCCATCCTATAAGGAGTTAGATAGATAGGATTGGTGCCCTAAGAAGTTCAATAGTGAACTCAATTTCCCTTTTAACAAAGGTAGCTAAACGGACCCTATCTTCATCAGACACTCCAGACTCAAAAATCCGCTCCACATCAGTAATCCAGACTCAGCCTCTGCCGGATCTGGGCCACCCATGAACTCTTTGGCTCCGAGCTCTTTCACCCTTTTAATTTCCGAACTTTCAGTACTACGCCTCCCCCGCAGCGTAGTCATGGTGCGGGTGAATTGACTCAAAGACATGGCGCAAGTCCAGGGCATTCTCTCCGGCAGGTGGAGATGGTGGAGGAGATGGAACTGGAGGTGAAGGAGGTGGTGACGGAGATGGTGGTGGAGGATTTGGGCCCCATCTTTGACCACGACCTCGTGTTCTCGGCGGCGTGTTGCCATGGTTCTACACAAAGAAACCATCGAATCATTAGATCAACAATGCAGCAAAAGTGCAAGTGTCGAAGGAAAATGAACCTAATGCTCGATACCAAGTCGACAGACCGCCCGAATTTCCCAAACCGGCGGACTGTTTGGTGCCGACATCATACTGATGCCGGGCCCACTTACTAAAACCCAAGACATTCTACCAAAATTTTGGCAGAGTCTCCCCTGTAACATGCTCAAACCAACAATAAACAACCTGCAATAATTTACATCAATATACAATCCAACTGCCAGCATGCTTTTAACATACTACAATCCAACACAAAATGGCCTCCGGCCTCAAGTAGTAGCCTAACATGGGCAATAACAGAGCGTCTACAGAATTTATTTACAACAAACAGGGGAGTAGAAAGAATTTATACAGACCCTATTAACAGACGACAAGTTCGGAGCTCGTGACTTGCTCGAATGCCTTCAGAGCGACTACTGTCTGGGGGCAAAATGAAAGATGTGAGTGGACAGAAATAAAGTTTCACTTTAAAACAACATAGTAACCCCACCATGTAAAAATAATGCTCTAGCATGCAGTTTCACAATTCAGAAACCAAAACTCAAACACAAAAATCCCAAAGTCCAAAACATCTCCACATCTCAAGCTCACAACTCATTTCCCAAAATATATGCAACTCTCAACACCCGTAAATACCCATATATAAATATACATATAGCTAGGACTCTAGTATAGTATATATATATACTCCACTCCAAACTAATGTACCGGGGAGACAATCCAACCGGGGGATTGTTGGCTGGTACGCAGGATTTTCAACCGTAACCCGGCCTGTGGATGAGTAGTCCAACCGGGGGACGGAACTCCATAGCTCACACGCCGGCACTGCCAACGACACGTGTAGCTCACAAATCTCATAACAAGTCCTACGCGCGCAGACAGTATCATCACCCCACCGGCACTGCCAACGACGTGTGTGATGATACTCAAGCAATATACATACTCTCCCCATACGCCGGCACTGCCAACGACACGTATGGAAAGTGTCTCACACACCGCATCGCCAACGCCATGTGTGAGACCCGTAATCTCATAGCCTTCCCACCCCACCGGCACTGCCAACGACGTGTGTGGGAAGCCTAGTAACTAGGGAATGGTACTCACCTACCCTACTCATATCTCACAACCAACCATCAAACTCCTATCTTTCCACAATCTCACCACAACAACCTCTCATACTCTATACATAGACAATATAGATAGCCATCCCAAAATCCATATCAACATAATCATCATACTCAAATATATATGTCTATACTCAAAAATATATAGCCAAGACATATAAACATATTCAAATCATCAACCAAAGACTTATTAAATCAAAGTCACCATCATTTAAAGTATATGCACAAAACTTTCATAATTAAAACCATGCATATGCTTAAAACAAAGTCCACTCACAAGTAATCCCAAGCTGCCCGGCCCCGTGAGGGTCCTACTTGAGAGTGATCAACCGAAGTACCTATTCCAAGATACAAATCCTTGATTAACAGTACGTACTTCCAAAACGGAAATTCACGAAAGGAAATACTTAAATCCCCAAGTTCCCGGTGCGCTCACGTCCAAAGGAACATCCTAGGTCCGGTTACAGATTGGAATTCGCTTCCCAATCGCACGGTGATCGCGATTTCCCTAAACTTCACATTATTGAATCGGAACATCCGGGGCTCCAATTCACGATCCGCGAATTCCTACAGGTTTCTAAGAGTACCTAAATCAACATACTTCAATTTGGAAACGATCCAACGGTCAGAACTTATCGAACCCGGATAACGCACAATATGCGAAATCCGTTCGATAGTCAAACGATATCCAAATTGAGATCCGCGAAATCCTACGCACTCGTGGCAGCCTAAGGATCTCAACAGGACGAAAAACAACTTCACCCACCTTGCCCACGCGCCGCCACACGCGCCGGCAGTGCGCGGGTGTGTAGAGAGATTTCCGGCGACGGAAAATCTCCAAACCAACGCTCACCCTTCCAATCCTAGATACTACTCGAAGAATGGAGCAACTTTTTCAACTACGGCAACATCCAATTCGGACGGCAAGTGGCCGGAATTTCAAATTGAAATCCGGCCAAAACCTAGATATCCAATTCGATTCCAAACTTCAAATTCGATCTAATCCTAACCCAACATCAGCTAGAACACGTAAGAAAGAGAAGAAACCTCACCTTGCCGGTCTGAAATGGTGGCTGGAGGTGAGAAATCGAGCGGCCGGAAGTTCCAAACCCGCCACGATTCTGCATTTTCCGCGAGTCCCGAGGGTTTCGGTGTCTTGGCCGGGAAGAGAGAGGAGAAGTGCGGTTCGAACGGGACCGGTCTCGTCGGACGGGGTGGTCGGAGGTGGCGGCCGTGTGGTGGTTTTCCGATCGGTGAACAGTGACGGGGAGGAGAAACTCGCAAGGAGAAGAAGAAGACGCGGGAGGAAGAGAGAGAAAGTGAGGGTAAATGTGAAAATCTGATTTTTACCCCAACTCACTTCGAAATAATTACGGTTCTGCCACCGAACAAGTTTTGATCGCCAAAGCTTCGTTAAATCTCCGATTCAGCCTACCGCCTGTCTACGGTTTCGTCTCAGTACCACCTACGCAACCACACCACTCACGGTCCCAAAATCTTCCCGGATAAGAAAGTGACCAAAATCACCCTTAACCCAGGAATAATTAAATATTTTCCCTTAATTAAATTAAATAGGAAAATAAACGGGATCGGGGTGTTACATTAATGGCTTACAATTGATTAATGTTTGTAATGTTCGAGTCTATGGCATCAACGTTGATTAATGCTTTTCTTTATTTTTTATGATTTTGTAAATGGTCGTTAGTGATAGGTATTGTGGTGTTCTTTGAAAAAAATAAAAATAAAACGACTATGGTTTTCGAGACATTTTCCTTGTAATGAATTGTTTGGGTTTTTATTATAAAATTGGGTTGGGCTTGTTTTGGGTGTTTTTTGAGTTTTTTGTGTTGAGCTTTTTTCAGTGGCAGTCATGTAATTTATAGAAACTTAAACACCAATTTCTTATGTAATAAATGGATTTTAGGTGTGTTTCTAAAGTGCATTCCATATGGAGTTTAAAATATATATATATATATAATTCAGCCCTTATTTTGAGTATATTAATAAAGACCCCTATAAATATCCACTATTATAACACATATACAAGATGTATCACATGACCGTACTACAATAATATTCTATAATCTCTCCAATAATTGACCCCACTATATAAGGAATGCATGCATTTACATGCAGTCTACGGATAGATGAGCGTCCACGTGGCTATTCCAAACACGTTGCTATCAAGCAACATGTAGTGCGATGTCATTGCATGAAGTCAATGTTGTTGTCATCCACTGGATCCTACGTGGCCCCGTCTAATGTGCATGCGTATTAGGAGAGATGACTTTTTATGTACAACTTTGAATACTAATACTAATCTCTCAATGGAATGAATAAAAGGAAAAACAAAAAGATATCTCCTAATGTGTAGGGTATATAATATTCCTACATGGACATCATGGACACAACCCGTCATCTTTTTTTGCCTCGCTAACTCTTCCCATAAGATTGGGCCACCGGCGGATCCATAACTCGACTCAAATAGCTTTTAGGCCCAATCATTTCTTTATTTATAGGGTTTTTATTTTATTTTATTTTTATTTTTATTTTTTTTGTAGTAATGGTCCTTCAATTATACTCGGAGTTACATTTTGGTGGTCACTCAACTCCAAAAAATAGTTACAAAGATCACTTAATTAGGTATTGTGTTGCACCATTAGTCCCCACGGTCAAGAACACAACACGTAATTAAGTGACCTCTGTAACTATTTTTGGAGTTGAATGACCAAAATGTAACTTTGAGTATAGTTGAGGGACCATTGGTACAAATAACCCTTATTTATTTATTATTTGTTATTTCGTTTTTATGAATTTCTAAGTTTACCCATGGATTTAACGGAAAAATAGACAGACTTGACGAAATGGACTAGTAATGCAACACCATACATAATTGGGGGACCTTTGCAGCTATTTTTGGAGTTGAATAATCAAAATGTAACTACGGGTATAGTTCAAGGACCATTCCTACCAAAAAAAACCCTTATTTATATATAATTTCTGTTCAATTTTCTTACGATGGACGAAATCTTCTGACGAAACAAGAGGGAAGCATCAATGATCCAGTAGACTGACTCTGTACACACAAAACAAAGACAGAGACTTTATGTGGCGTTAAGGAGAAATGTTTCTATTTGCTCTGTGTATTGTTGATATACTAATGCTTTGAGGGGTTTTCTTTTTCTCTGTTTAGCGCTGAGAAATTGAGTAGAAAAGGAAAAGAAAGCGAAATCTGATTAACAATGTGAGAGAGAATGATATATTAATGCTTTGGTCAGTGGGTTGGAATCTGCAAGTCCTTGCTATGGCGAGACAGAATGATTAACAATGTTGATTATTGAAGAAAGGGTGATTAAAATTTAACTCTATTGCTGAAGAAAGGGTCTTATATATTCTTAAGACTCCATTTAGCATTACCTTATACATGTTGTTACCACACTTTATTTGGACAAGGGTGTGACGTCTAGGGCTGCTAAAATAGTTCCTTTGTTCTCTTTGTTGCAAGTTTTAGATATTTTTGCAAACAAATGCAGATCCAAACTCATCCTAGCTAGACATTTTAAAACCACCCAAGACATCTCGGACTGAAAAGTGACAAATTCCCAACTGATAAATCACTGGCAATACTGCACCAAAGCACGCATAAATCAAGTCTCTTCTGCACATAAATCAACCTTTCTCCGAAGTTCATTTCCCTAAACCTCATTTAATCATGTTAACTTCTTAAACGATTACATGCTTTTCAATCTGAAAATCTTCAATTCATAACATCCATAAATATAGAAGACCAACTTGGAACATGACAAATGTAGTATTATGCACGAAAAACTACAATGGATACATCAGTAGCAGTAGCAGCAAGTCAATCTATTGTTTGTGGCATTTGTAAGTTCTTGCGCAGTAAAGACTGGTATGGGGTGGCTCTAAGTCATGGATTAGGGGTAATATATGATCTTCCTCTACAAATTTGTCTGATCCCATAATGTTCCAGTCTTTGTGGCTGTGATACATGTTTTTGTTCTCTTAGCTATTACCCTGTCTCCATTTTCATCTTACCCTCTTACTCTAGAAAACCAATATGCTACAATTTTTAGAACACTCGCAAAGAAGAACGAATTCAAGAAGCTTATGGGTAATGCTAGCCAACAACTTTGCTCTGTTTCAAATTTAAAATGAGTGCGCAAATGCCATTTAGGATGAATTTTTGTTTTCTTCTTTTTGGTGGAGAGACCATATATGATAAGCTTGTACTTGATATATCAAATTATAAATTCAAGATTGGTGATAAAATTAGTGGGAAACAAACGAGGGACCTTTTTGTTCTCATATTTCTGCAAGCACACAACAAAGTTGCTGTTAGTACGAAATTCGTATTGGCATTTCCTAGACTTTAGTATAGGGTGAAAATTAGTTTGTGAGGAATTGTTATTGAACGCTTTGTCACTACTCTTTCAACCCCACACTTCCGAGGCATGACCTGACCATATGAGAAACTTGACAACAGGTAAATCATGACATAATCATGCATTCATTATAGGATTCCTAGTTGGAATTGTTTTCACTCAAGTATTTTTATGCTAATTCTATTTTTAATAGGATTATATTTTATCTCTTGAGATTACTTTCCTAGTTGGACTCTATTTTGATTTAGATCAAAATATTATGTTTTCATTATCTTGGACTTGGAAAGGATGTTTTAATTAATATCCTATTTGGTTTCGTGTTTACATCTTGATATATATTGTTTAATTGGATAAACAATTGATTGTAGTGCAATGGAGAATATGACGAAATCATATAGGATTCTAAGACTATCAGATTGAATGCATGGCAAGATATTGTGTTGTGATTGTGGGCCTTCACGTGGATTGTGGAGAATAAGTTTTGTATAAATCTTTGTGTGCATCTCTTTAGTTTTGTAGAGTTTTCATATAGTTGGTTTGAGCATCTAAAATTCCAAGAAAGCTGCTGTGCGTATATTTGAGATAAATCATCAAGTGTTCAATGTTTACTTAGTGATTTATCAAACACTTTAATCATTCATATTGCATTCATATGCATGTCGGTGACTCATACGGTTGAAGGCACCAAGACCGTGGTGGCGGTTTTCCTCCGGTGAGCTTGAAGCAATCGTGGCTGTGATTATGCGTCAACATAAGGAGTGTCAAGATCATCCCGTGATGAAGTTGAGTTATGAAGAAGTCGATAAACATTATCTAGAATGTGTCTAGAATAAGTGTGAGTACTTCTTGTAATCATCGTTCTATAGTGGATTTGTGTTGGACTGAGGAGTCCCGTGGATTTTCCCCAGAGGTGGGGTTTTACCACGTAAAATAATTATCTGCGTGTTCTTTTATTTTATGCCCAGCACGCTACAGGATTGATAAGCCATATCAATCCTGCTACCGAAGTTTATTTTTATTTATTTGATTAGAATCTTAAATTGGCCTATTCACCCTCCTCTAGGCATTTTGAGTCATCCTGCAGGTATTTTCAGTTGCAATAGATATATGCTGATGACATAGTTCTATTTTAAGAGGAATATTACCAGGAACAAGTAGTCAACTGATTATCGCCCATCTCCACGAGGCTTTACCATCTGGATTTGATTTTGCATGCTCCTTTCATAATCTGCACTGATTAAAATACTACTATAACTAGCAGCATCACCCTCACCTCTGATATCCACAAAGGAAGAGCTTGAAACAGGTGACCCAAGCAAGTAGTCGGTATCTTTCTGAGTTCGAGGGAAATTAGGCTTTCCTCCACTTGGATACAGTTCCATAGTTGGCACTAATCCATCGAGCTCTGCAGCTACTTCTTTCATGGAGGGCCTTTCTTCCCCTCTTAGCCATAAGCATCTTTATGCCAGATGGGCCACTTTTGTGACTCTCTCAAAGTGTCCCTCCACTATTTCATCATCAAGAATTTGACCCAAGCGATCCGAGTCCAACAAGGAAACAAAGACATTTGCTAGGTTTCTCTCTGCCTCAGGCTTTTCAAAACAAAGAGCCCTTTGGCTTGTGAGTAGCTCCACTAGGACAACACTGAAACTATAGACGTCACTCTTTTCTGTTAGTATGTTTGACTGAAGATATTCAGGGTCTTAGTATCCGACTGTCCCTTGCACAAAAGTTGATAGTTTGTTTTCATCTTGATCAGGAACCAATCGTGAAGCTCCAAAATCGGATATTTTTGCTGTGTAGTTTTCGTCTAATAGTATATTTGTTGCTTTCACATCTCGGTGTATGATCGGGGTAGAAGTGGAGTAGTGCAAGTAAGCTAGTGCCTCTGCTGTATCTGATGCTATCTTCAATCGTAATGGCAATGAAAGGGGTGATGTTCCTTTGTTGTTTTTCCTATGAATGTGCTCATAAAGAGTGCCATGGGCGATGAACTCGTAAACCAATATTGGTGTTTGGGTCTCCAAACAACAACCTAGGAGTCTCACAACATTTTTATGGTGGATTTGAGAAAGAACAATCACCTCGTTAACAAATTGCCTACTCTCGGTAATTGGGGCACTTACTTTGGACTTCTTTATGGCAACCACTTGTTCATTTGACAGTATTCCTTTGTAAACAGTTCCATAGCCTCCTTCACCAATTTTTCCGCTCACATGATAATTGTTTGTGGCCTTTTTAAGTTCTTCTTCAGTAAAAATTCTGGCTGCTGTCCGAACAGATCCAGCATAACTAGCCAGTTCTTGCTTTAAAAATAAGCCACCATTGTCTTCAAAGTATTTTTGTTTGAGTTTGTTGAACTTTCTGTTCTTCATTTCCTGATATATACAAAAATTCGCAACCACTAAAACCAAGATGCTCAAAGGGATACCTGCAGAAATTAAAAATCATAGTCATAGCTGATATTCGTAATTTAATTATCACCAAAAGTCAGTTTTGGTCCCTATAGTTTGGCACTTGAACCACTTTTGACCATGTAGTTTCAATTCTGTCAAATTTTCCATTGTAGTTTCATAATTGTATTTAGGACAATTCTAATTTCCATCAAGTTATTCTAATTTCTGTCATCTATTCCAGGTCAAAAATGGCAAAATTTGAGGATTGTTCTTAAATTGCTACAGTTATGAAACTAAAATGGCAAAATTGACGAAATTGAAACTGTAGGGTCAAAAATGGTTGAAGTGTCAAACTATAAGGACCAAAAGTGACTTTTGATCTTTAATTATTTATGTTATATATTCTTATAGTATCCTGGGGTCGGATGTGAAAACTATATTTCTAATTAAAAACAGAAATATATAGTGTATTAAAAAATCTGGTGTCTTTTTTAGCTTCAAAAGTTAGACAAAGTAATATATCTTGCCTTTGATATGCATTCGGATAAATTCTTTTTTAAAATTTGTTTCCCTACTATTTTGTTTCAGAATCATGAATAATTTACCGTGCATAGCATATACTGTTTGTGTGTCGTATGGCCAACGTGTTGAATTAATTGGCTATAAAATATATAGGATGCATGCTTATATCTAAAATAGCTAGCTGGTTACATACCCAACGTAATTTTAAATGAAATTACAGAGGCAGATTTGATGCACGTAATTGCGTCCTGGTTTTTGTAGCCACTATTACATGAGCAAGAGTAATTTCCAGCTAGATTTTTGCACTTTCCATTGTTACAACGGTTCGAATTCAAAGCGCACTCATCAATATCTGAAAGAAATAAGAAAAACACATATAGATATATATCACGTATCAATGAAGAAGAATCCCGAATTCTGAGCAACAATAATTAACTACCACACGCACAAACATATGTTTATTGCAGTATACTAATTTTTCTCGTGTTGTGAGACTAGGTAGGATATTGTCAAACTCAGACTGTGTGAGGTCCAGATTTACAACCTAGGGTATTATATTATAGGGAGTTTCACTAAAACACCCAAAATGGAAGTTGAAATTATAAAAAAACCCAACACCCAAAACACTTTATAAACACACCCAAAACCCATCATTACACACACTCAAAACCCATTTATAAACACACCCAAAAAGTTGACTTTGGGGTTGATTTTGGATGTGTTTCTATGTTTAAATAGTACTTGGGTTTTTTTATAAATACATGTCTAGGATTGGGTTTATTTATAAATTTGTATATATTATATGGGTATGTATAGAAAGATGGTACATATAATATACCTTGGCAACCTTGTGGGAGGTAGGGTTCCCTTGGTATCCAGGCAAGCACTGGCAAAAGTAACCAGACGATGCAGACGTCTTATTGATGATCCGGTCGACACACTTGGTAGTTTTGTTATGGCATGGATAATCCACTCTCTTTTGAGCTGCACTACATGACTGATTCCCAATTTCCCAATTGAGAATCATTGGAAGCCTATTATTGGATTTCAGTTGTTGAAAACTTGTCTCCCCGGAGAAATTGAACTGGCCCTCTTGCACAACAAAGGCGTAGCTGCAAGGGTTAAAGCCCGTAATAAGTATATGATTGTAATAGCTACTCAATTTCAGAGTCTGATTTTTGAGTCCACTAGGGATGGAAGTTTGGCAACACCGGATGCCAGAGCAAGAGTCCTTCTCAGCGCTGTTGAGGCTGTAACACAGCGACATGCAACCGGTGATGAACCTTTCCTCATCTGCTCGGTAGCCTGTAAATAGTGCATAAGTGTCGCAAGTTCGCAACCAATGGCGATGAACTTGTTTTTGGTACTGGATATGGTGTAATTAGACAAACTGAGCCGAAAGCCTACGCTGTCATTCGTTGGCACGCCCTGCTCGTCATAACAATCTCGGGCAGCTGACAGCTCTATTTGCAGCTCACCTTCCTCAAGGTATATGTTAGTAACAGGGAGATTACCTTTCATCAAATATGCAGTTGGGGGATTGGTAGAGCTGGAACAATTGATAAAAAACTTATCGTCTTTGTAACAACCTACCTCCATGCCAAATGGAAATGGCACGGTCAGATTACCACACTGGGTTAGGCATCCTGGCCGGGGTTGAGCTGCTGCTTCAGCTGTAATTGCAGCCGCATTCCGAATATGAAATGAAATTTTAAGATTGGAGATAGTGGCAGTAAAAAAACAGTTGGTTAAGGCGTAGAATTTTTCTTTGATTAATCCTATATATGTAGATTTATAAGTAACTACTTGTCCCTTTGACATAAATAAATTTAATAGTAAATTTGACTTATACCCTTCAAATTCAATTTGCTGTACCTAAAACCCTTCACTTTTTGTTCCTATAAATAATACTCAATTTGTATAAGTAAAAATCCATGACTAGGATCCAACTCAGCAAGTTACCTAATTAAGCATAAAACATGATTTATTGTACTTTTCAGATTCCAAAAATACCCTCAACTAAGCCATTATTGCATTTTGTATATTAATGTAGAAATCAATATGGAAACAGTTTTTAATTGGATTGTATATAATGACAGATGTTGAATTTGGAAATATCTCCAAATGGTTGTAATAGATGTAGGAATTAATTTTGAAACATTTTTAAAAAAAATTTAACAATAAATTCAAATTTAGGTAATTGGTTTGTTTAATAAAATGTTTATGTTATTTTCTTTTTATGAATTATACATGACTAATAATCCACTTTATAATTGTTTATGAATAAAATTGTACATACTAATTATGTTGAAAAAATAATGTACCTATTACTTGTTTGTTTTATGAAAAACATAATTTACCTAGTATGAAAAGTGTACATAATTATCTATTCCAAATAGTGTACCTATACACATTTACAGGTATATTGTAAAATAATTTACCTGTGGGTAAATAATGTACCTATATTTTATATAAATTATTGTGCACTTATTTTTAATTATGAAAAATATACGCAATTACAAAGTAACTGACTTTGTTTTTTTTTTTTGGTAAATAATATACCTATATTTTATATGTATATATTTATATTATATTTTTCATAGGTACATTATTGGATATGTAATTTACAGATTTTTTGTTTGTTTGTAATTTTAGGGGCGAGATGTGAGAGGGAATGACAACTAAAAGAAATGGGGTGATTGATATGCTATTAATAGGGAGTATATTAATTACAATTATGACAGTTAATGAAATGCTTGAAATAAATTATAAATAAAATATGAAGTTTAGTGGCAATGATGTAAAAACATAGAAATACTACGACCTCTTATATCCTACTAGTCATTAAAATTTGAAATTGGGTTTTACACATAGATTTATAGAGTGATGGGTATATGTCTAGGAAATAGAAAATATAGGGATCTATATTGGGCCTAAATTTAATTTAGTAAGTTGACCGAGAGCATTATATATATATAGTTGTGTGTTGTAGGTATGGACTGCTTCTTGCGACAACATCAATTTCATCTCTTTATTAGTTTTTTAGGATTATAATATATGTGGATGGAGAAATGACTCCTAACATATAAGGGACCAGGGACCAAATACTTTTAAACGAGGATGTGACAAACGACAATTCTAGATCCAACGACTTATTCTACACATTTGAATTGAAAAGTGACATATATATCCCAATTGATATAGAGTGTTGCTAAATAAACTCTAAAATTAAATAAATACACTAAATATGTATATATATATATAAATATGAGTAAATAGACCACACTCAGGAGGTGTTGGTCAAAAACCCTCCGGTACCTAAGTTAATTCAATTGGATCTTTGAAAAAAGATACGGCAATAGCTAAAATAGATGAGGTTTTCTCTTACGGGGAGAGTTGGGTGACAGGAGCTGTGTGTGGTGGCACTTAGCCATGTGGGAGAGAGGAAAGAAGGAGTGGCAATGGCAAAGAAAGAGAGAGGGGATTTTTGTCAGGTTTTGGAATTACTTTGAATGTCATGTGTGACTATGTATTTATAATCTCCTTGTGAGCTGGAATTTTAGGAGAATAATCTTGACTTGATTAGGATTATGTCTCTTAATGTAATTTTTTCCAGCCCAACTCAAACAAATTAGTTTTGAGCTCTATCATCGTGGATTGAAGTCACAGTTGTTCTTAATTAGTAAATAAAAATAAGAATAAATGACCTTCGGTTCAGAGCGGGGCCCATATTTGAATCAATCAGAGAGGCTAGAGGCATATTAATTGGTGGAGATACTTAATGTGGCATTCATTTTAGCACAAAAACAAGTAATTATTAGAGGCATATTTTTTCTGTAGCTATCCATATGATATCATGTGCTAGCTAGCTGGCTCAAGAGAGTCGTTGCTTCTTCAGGTGGAATGGTGGTCTTGATCATGGCCTAGTCGATTTTTTATTGTTTAAAAAAACATTTTAGTATAACTATTCCAAAAAAATTAATAAAAAGAGTTGAAAAATTAAAAAATTCTATCGCCTTTTCATCAAGCACGGCAAACATGAATGCATGTCCCAAATCATGTATATCACTTTTTAAATTGATGATAACTTTGGAAAAAGAAAAAGATTAATGATTCTTTTCCTTTTTTTTTCTTTGAGGGGAGACCATATTATAAAGGAATTACGATGATTACGGAAAGTGTTAGAAATCAACGTTGTATATAACTTGGACATTTTGAATACAAGCCAGCCAATTACAGAAGCATTGCTTGCATTGCACGCTTTTATTTTACGAGGCACTCACTCAAACTGTAACAAACTGAAATTCAAATCAACGACCATGATCGTAAGGCTCTACTGCAATTGAAGCACTATCACCAACTTCACCTCTAACATCCAAAACGTAATCATAATAATTAGCAGCAGGTGACCCGAGCAAGTGGTCCGTATCTTCGGAAGACCGTTGGATATCATCAGCCTTTTCCCCAGCCGTATTCTTTCCCATAATTTGCACTAATCCCAGGAGCTCCACGGCTACTTCATTCATGGGAGGCCTTTCTTCACCTCTTAACGCTATACATTTTTTTGCCAGATTGGCAACTTTTTCTACGATTGTCTCGAAATTATGTTCCTCCTTAACTACATCTGCATCAAGAATTTCAGCTAGCCGGCCCTCTTTCATTGCGCAAACAAAGACGTTTGCTAGGTTTTCTGCCTCATTTTTTCTCTTGATTAGTGCCTTTTTGCCTGTGAGTAGCTCCGCTAGGACAACTCCAAAGCTATAAACATCACTCTTATCTGTTAGAATGTGTGACTGAAGATATTCAGGGTCCAAGTAACCAAGCGTCCCTTGCACCAAAGTTGCTAGTTGATTTTGATCTTCCAGAACCAACCGTGAAGCCCCAAAGTCTGCTACTTTAGCCACATAATTCTTGTCCAATAGTATATTCATTGCTTTCACATCTCGGTGTATTATTGGATTTGAAATGGAGTGATGCAAGTACGAGAGAGCTTCTGCAGTACCTGATGCTATCTTCAACCGCGATTCCAACGAAAGTTTTTCTTTTCCGTCTTTTCCATGAAGGTGATCATAAAGAGTGCCATTGGAGATGAACTCGTAAACGAGAATAGGTGTTTGGGTCTCTAAACAACAACCAAGGAGCTTCACAACATTTTTATGGTTGATTTGAGATAGAAGAATCACCTCGTTAGCAAACTCCAAGCTGTCAGTAATTGGGGCACTGACTTTGGACATTTTTATGGCAACCTCTCTTTTATCTGCAGGCAATATACCTTTGTAAACTAGTCCAGACCCTCCTTCACCAATCTTTCTCTTTTCATCGTAATGGTCTGTCATCTTCTTCAGATCTTCTTCAGAAAAGATTGAGGCTGTCTCTATGGATCCATTGTATCGAGTCAGTTGTTGTCGTAAAAGTAAGCCCCCATTTTGTTTAAAGAACTTTTCTTGTTGTTTCTTGAACTTTCTTCTCTTGACTCCGCAATATATCCAAAAGACTAAAACCAGTAAAACTAAGAAGCTCAGACAGACACCTGCAAAATCCAAGTCAAACTTTTATAGATGACATGGTGGGACTATGATCACAATGAAATTGATTATTCAATTTTTTTTAAAATTATATTATTACTGGTCAAATAAAAGCAGCTTATTGTTATTTTCTTAGACAAACGTGTTGACCTATTTATGAACAAGTGTATAACATGCATGTATGCCTGTTAATTACAATACATATTCTATGTAAATAGCAGCTGGCAATATGAAATTAACTAGCATACCCAATGAAATTTTGAGGGCAGTGTTCTTTGTTCCGGGTATGCAAGTCTTGGGGTCGTGGTTTCTGTACCCACTATTACATTTACAATAGTAACTTCCATCTAGATTATGGCAAGTTCCATTGTCGCAGGGGTTTGAAGTCTCGCACTCATCAATATCTGAAACGGAAAGAAAAATAATCCCATGTCAAGCAATAAAATTGGGTAAGAATCAAGTTAATGATCCATTGGATTTGATATTGTTATCCAAAGCGCACTCATCAATATCTGAAAGAAATAAGAAAAATACATATATAGATATATATATCACATATCAATTAAGAAGAATCCCCAATTCTGAGCAACAATAATTAACTAGCACACGCACAAACATATGTTTATTGCAGTACACTAATTTTCTCGTGTTGTGAGACTAGGATATTGTCAAACTCAGACTGTGTGTGGTCAAGATTTACAATCTAGGATATATATATATATATATATATATATATGTCCCTTTCTATTGAGGGATCCCTCAAATAATTTTATTTGAGGGACATCTTTAGGGTACCCTACAGTTTTTTTTTCCAATAATCCAAATTATCTATTTTTTAGGTCTTCATTCATAGATCATCCTTACAAAAAATTAGACAAATCGGAAACTGTTTCGACATCCAATTGTGTCATACAAAATCAATGAACACGGTGCTTCAAGAAAGTACTAAAATTTCAATAACTCAATTGAATGGTCAAATGATATCGGATTCAAGTGATTTTTTGTAGAGATGATCTTTGAATGTGTATCTACAAAATAGACGGTTTGGATTAGTGAAATACAATCCGGAGTGGGCCCTACAAGGGTGTCCCTCAAATAAGATTATTTGAGGATCCTCAATGGAAGCTCTCTGTATATATATATACATACCAAGGCCCAGGGATGAGTAGTCCAACCGGGGGACGGAACTCCATAGCTCACACGCCGCACTGCCAACGACACGTGTAGCTCACAAATCTCATATCAAGTCCTACGCGCGCAGACAGTATCATCACCCCACCGCACCGCCAACGACGTGTGTGATGATACTCAAGCAATATACATACCCTTCCCATACGCCAAAGACGCCAACGACACGTATGGAAAGTGTCTCACACACCGACACGCCAACGACGTGTGTGAGACCCGCAATCTCATGGCCTTCCCACCCCACCGGCACTGCCAACGACGTGTGTGGGAAGCCTAGTAACTAGGGAATGATACTCACCTACCATACTCATACATCTCACAACCATCCCTCAAATTCACATCTTTCCACAATCTCACCACAACAACCTCTCATACTCTATACATAGGCAATATAGATAGACATCCCGAAATCCATATCAACATATTCATCATACTCAAATATATATGTCTATACTCAAAATATATAGCCAAGATGTATAAGCATATTCAAATCCATTAACCAAATGCTTATTAAATCAAAATCACCATTTAAAATATATGCACAAAACTTTCATCAATAAAAACCATGCATATGCTTAAAACAAAGTCCACTCACAAATAATCCCACACTGCCCGGCCCCATGAGAGTCCCGCCTGCTGCGAGTGATCAACCGAAGTACCTATTTCGAGATACAAATCCTTGATTAACATCACGTACTTCCAAAACGGAAATTCACAAAAAGAAATACTTAAATCCCCAAGTTCCCGGTGCGTGTACGTCCAAGGGAAAATCCTAAGGTCCTTACAGTGTTTGGAAATTGCTTTCCGATCGCACGGTAATCGCGATTTCCCTAAACTTCAAATTATTGAATCGGAACATCCGGGGCTCCGATTCACGATCCACGAATTCCTATAGGTTTCTAAGAGTACCTAGATCAACATACTTCAGTTTGGAAACGATCCAACGGTCAGAACTTATCGAACCCGGATAACGCACAATATGCGAAATCCGTTCGATAGTCAAACGATATCCAAATTGAGATCCGCAAAATCCTACGCACTCGTGACATCCTAAGGATCTCATCAAGATGCAAAACAACTTCACCAGCCTTGCCCACGCGCCGCCACACGCGCCGGCAGCGCGTGGGTGTGTAGAGAAATTTCCGGCGACGGAAAATCTCCACACCAACGCTCACCCTTCCTACCCTAGCTTCTTCTCAAGGTCAGGATCACTTTATTCAACTACCACGAGGTCCAATTCGCACGGGAACTGGCCGGAATTTCAAATTGAAAACCGGCCAAAACCTAGGTTTCAAATTCATGAATTTAACCTACAAATCAATCAAAACCTATCCCTCAGCCAGCTAGAACACAGAAAATGGATGAGAAACCTCACCTTACCCGTCGGAAATGGTGGTGGAGGATAGAGATCGAGCGGCTGGAAGTTCTGTCACTTCCGCAGCTCTCCTGCGTTCCGGCGAGTCCCGAAGGTTTCCGGGCTGTCTGGCCGGGAAGAGAGAGGGAGAGGTGGCGGTTCGAACGGACCCGGTCCTCGTCGGACGGGGTGGTCGGAGGTGGTGGCTGTGATGAGTTTTCCGTTCAAATGAACAGTGACAGGGGAGGGGGAATAATCGCAAGGAAGGAGAAGAAGAAGACGCGGGAGAGAGGGAGAGAAAGTGAGGTGAAAATAGTAAAAATCTGATTTTTACTAAACCCTTCAGAAAATTTACGATTCTGCCACCGAACAAGTTTTGATCGCCAAAACTTCGTTAAATCTCCGATTCAAGCCTACCGCCTGTCTACGGTTTCGTCTCAGTACCACCTACGCAACCACACCACTCATGGTCCCAAAATCTTCCCAGATAAGAAATTGACCAAAATTACCCTTAACCCAAGAGTAAATTAATATTTTCTCTTAATTAAATTAAAATAGGAATTAATTGGAGTCGGGGTGTTACAGTTTCTGCTGCAATCTTCAATCACAATTCCCACACAAGCGATGATCCTCTGCTCCTCTCACCATGAATGTGCTCAAAAAGAGTGCCGTTGGTGATGAACTCGTAAACTAGTAAGGGCACTTCTGACTCTAAACAACAACCTAATAGCCTCACCACATTTCTATGGTTGATTTGAGAAAGAACAACCAACTCATTAACAAACTGCTCGGTCTGGGTTGGGGCAGCAATTCTGGACTTTTTTATGGCAACCATTTTCTTATCTGGTAATATTCCTTTGTACACTATTCCATAAGATCCTTTCCCAAGGACTCTACTGTCATGATAATTGTTTGTGGCTTTGTCCAGCTCTTCTGCAGTAAAGATCCTGGTTGTCTCAACCACATGATGACTAGCAAGCTTATGTTGTAACAAGAAACCACCATTTTCTTCAAAGTACTTTTCTTTGAGCTTGATGTACTTTCGTTGCTTCATTCCCCAGCATAGGGACCATGCAGATCCGACGAGTAAAACCAACATGACACCTATCGCTGCCCATAAGTGTAACATAACAAGGTGTTGGATTTTATATATATAATGGATTTCATTCATTTAATTTTCATGGGGGGCAGGGGCCAGGATGTTTAAATAGTACATACCTGTAATAGTAACAATAATGAGATACATGGGAGTCGTACTCTTTGGCATGTGATTGCAACTTGTCCCTTTCATGCCGAAGTCCCAGGTAAGTTTACGCACCTTTCATCACTTTCGCAGGCCTCAGACTTGCACTCATCAATATCTGAAGGACATCACAAGATTATACGTACCAATTAATTCATGATCACACATTAGTCTAAGTGGTAATTAATTGATTAAAATCCCAACATATATGTAACAATGAAGATGATTTGATGATCCGATCATCATGATCACTTTGGCAACCATCTGGGTGGTATGGATTTCCTTGGTAACCTGGCAAGCACCGGCAAATGTAACCAATAGACCAGCCATTGATATTGGGCCAACTGACGCACGTGCTATTTCCCTTGCATGCAAAATCCGTGCTGTTATTAGCTGAACTGCATGGGCCATGATCCCCAATTTCCCAATTGAGAACCAAAGGAAGGTGGCTAGTCTTGTTGAGTTGTTGCAAACTTATGTTGGGGGAGAATGTGAACTCGCCTTGTTCCACAAAGAAGCCATAGCTGCATGAGTATAAATGGTTAGAGTACCATTGCTCCAATACCATCTCAAACTGGAACAATCCACTAGGGATGTAAGCTTGACCACATCCGTCCCCAGAGCAAGAGTCATCGTTGTTCTCAGCAGTGTCGTTGTTGCATAAGGCGAAAGAGTAGCCAGATGCATGTAAATGTCTTTCTTTGCCAGGGCCTCCGTGGCCTAGTTTTGGGCTACGGCGCCTACCTTCAAAACTTGCTGCAGTACCACATCCGACGGCGAATAACTTGTTTTTTGTATCGGAAATGGTGAAGGAATCGGGCAAGTAGAGGGAACTGTTAGTCTGATATTCATCACCAATACACTTTCGGGCTATAGGCTGCAAAACGTGCAACTTACCGTCAAGTGAGATGTTAGTAACCCTTAGAGAAGTGTGATTATCCATCATCAAATATGGGATTGGCCCTATTGAGGGTTCGGGTTGGCCAACATCTTTAAAATTAATATCGATAGTGGTAGTAGGAGTAGCAGTACAATTGACAAAAAATTCGGGTAGGCGGTAACAACCTCTAGCCATGCCGAATGGATATAGGATTGTGATGTTGCCACAGTGGTCAGAGCAGCCAGGCAGGGCTTGAGGCAAGAGGGCTTGATGATCATCTCCTACTGCTGTTGTTGATGATGTACTAATTGCTAATACAAACACTAGCTCTAGAACTATTACTAGCAATGAGATCAGTCGCATAATTGGATTCCCATGTAAGGACTGAAAACAAGACATGGAAGCAAACCTCTTCCATGTCTTGTTTTCATTTTTGGGAGCAGAATTGAGAGAGTTGAGTTGCCTAGACAAATGAAAGAAAGTGAAGGGCTAAAAAATGAATAATATTGCGGTAAGAATGAGATATTTCATGTCAAACCCACGATCAAACTAATAGCTGGATGTTTTTTTATCTATGGAAACTCCTAATTTATCTCAATCTTTCAATCAGCTCATCTCCCATTTGACGAAAGAGTTTACCAATCCATTGCTTTGGTGCTAAGAATTACTATAATCATCTTTGGAATTTGAAGGAAAAGATTTTTACTAATTCTTAGGGGAAGAGATCTTTAGTAATTTAATTGAAAAGATACCTCAATCAAAATGTAATCCCGTTTAGTATGGGTTTAATGTTTATTTCCCACTCCAAATTTGAAGTGTAATACTCTCCCCTCCAAATCAAAATGTAATCCCGTTTAGTAATTAACAGTCAATGCGTGCAAAGTCAAGCAATGAGACAAAATCATTATGTACTTGTTTAACCACCTAACACATACACACCTTGTCATACTCATGGCGCCCGAATAACACGTCAACCGATTTGAGACTTATCGTTCTCCTAATTAACCAATTACACACTTGACCAGTCAGAATTTTACCTTTTTTTGGTAATATTCGTCCTTAGTTTTGGTTCATACAAATCGCAGGTTATGTTTGATTTCTTCATACTATAAATTAGTTAATTAAACATATTCTACCCTTGTATTCGGGCTTTTATGCTTATTAGCCCTCACCATTACCCTCTCATTATAAAAGCTCATTCCCATTAGTTGTGATCTTTTCCTCTTCACAACAGTAGTGCAAAAACAGCGGGAAAATCAACTTAATAAGAATCTCATTACATTAGGGTGGGGTTGGTTTCTGGCAGTTATTACTACTTAGTTACAATATGCACGGGAGGTTGATATCGCCATTTATCAACATGAATAGCCTTCACAAGAATAAACAGTCACGTTCTTGGAGCTACAAGTAACCAAAGAAAAAAATCAAACTCCACACATATAGTAGTTCCTGCAATACATCTATGTACATTACTTCTATTCTAACCTTGGTTCATATAGTTCCTACAATATTTACATCCGTCACTGCATCACGTTTTAACTATCTCCCATCATTATATGACATCAACATTTGGATTTGCATGCTGTCATGCCCACTAGAACCACAATCGCCCCTAACATCCACAAAATTCGTGTTTGAAGGTGACCCGAGCAAGTGAACAGTCTCTTCAGGACAGAAATTAGAACTTTTCCACGGATGCTTTGCCATTATTCTCATCCCCTCTAGCTCTGAGGCTGCCTCTTTCATGGTAGGTCTCTCCTCCCCTTTTAAACTGACACATCTTTTGGCGAGATTCGCTACATTTTTTAGGGTCTCAATATTTCCTTCACTGAATAGGGTATCGTCCCAAATTCGGTTCAAGCCATCTTCCTCCATTGAACAAACAAAGAAGCTTGCTAGGTTTCTCTCTGACTCAGGCCTGGCAAAAGAAAACGCTAATTTGCTTGTTAGTAGCTCCATCAGGACAACTCCAAAACTATAGACATCACTCTTTTGTGTTAGTTGGTTTGAATGGAGGTATTCAGGATCTAAGTATCCGCGTGTCCCTTGCACTAGAGTTGTTACTTGAGTTTGATCCATAGGAACTAAGCGCGAAGCACCAAAATCCGACACTTTTGCCATGTAATTTCCATCTAACAGTATATTTATTGCTTTCACATCTCGATGTATGATTGGTGTAGAAGTAGAGGAGTGTAAGTATGCTAATGCTCCTGCAGTTTCTGCGGCAATCTTCAATCTTAATTCCCATGAAAGTGATGACCCTTCGCTCTTTTTACCATGAATGTGATGAAAAAGAGTGCCATTGGTGATGTATTCATAAACTAGTAAAGGCACCGGTGTCTCTAAACAGCAACCTAGAAGCCTCACTACATTTCTATGATTGATTTGAGAAAGAACAATCACCTCATTTACAAACTGCTCTTTCTGAGCTGGAATGACAACTTTTGACTTCTTTATGGCAACCACTTTGTTATCTGCAAGTATTCCTTTGTAAACTATTCCATAACCCCCTTCACCAACCACTCTACTTTCATGGTAATTGTCAGTGGCCTTTTCAAGTTCTTCTGCGGCAAAAATTTTGGTTGTCTCCATGGAACTTCCTTGACTAGCAAGTTGTTGTTGTAACAATAAGCCACCATTTTCTTCAAAGTATTTTTCTTTGAGTTTCATGAGCCTTCTTCTATGCATTCCCCAATATATCCATGAAATTCCAATTAGTAAAACCAAGAGGCCTGCACTAGTGACACCTGCACATAAGTGAAAAGTATTAAATTATGGATGTTGTTTTTGTTGTCTACCTTGTGCTTTACTTTCTAGGATAAAATGCTTCTGAGAGTAATATGTTAAGACGAAATAAGATTACATGTATCACAATGAAGGATATTTATTCAGTTTAATTTGGGTCCTGTTAGTGAGATTAATCAATGTTTAGTACTGAGAAGGGGGAAACATACGTAGGTTGGAACTTTTGGATATATTCTCATAGGGGTGGATGTTGACATGTACATAAAACATACCCAATGAAATAACAGCCAGGAGAATGATCTTCCATCGATTGCTGGGATTGTGTTTTTTTTGGTCTGAGCTGGGATTGTGTTTGATGCAACTCTTTTGATTCTTGCCGTCGTTTTTGTACCGTTCGGGACATTTACAAGAATATTCTCCAGGAAAATTTTCGCACGTTCCAATACTGCAAGGGTTTGACTCCTTGCATTCATCAATATCTGAATAGCAAGGAAAACCAAATTTATCACATAACATCATGCAAAATTCCAATCTTTAGCTTTCCTGTAAAAACAACTAACACACATATTCACATGTTATTATAAGAGTATAATTATTCTCTTGTCAGATTTATGTTGCCGGACAACTGTGAATTTAGGTCACATATTCAGGCATGAGCCTTATCAATGGTTCATATTCATAGTTTAACAAAGGGTTTGAACAGAGTCAGGCAAGTGAACACTATTAATTCATTAGACACATATCTATATATATATATATATATATATATTTTGTGTGTGTGTAGGCTATAGAGTTTATTACCTTGGCAACCATCTGGGAGGTACGGGTTCCCTCGATAACCTGACGAGCACTGGCAGATGTAAGCAGGCGGACCACCGATGGTCGTCCGTTTGACACACTTGGCATTTTCCTTGCATGGAAAGTTGGGGTTCTGTTTAGCTGCATCACATGACTCACCCTCAACTGCCCAATTCAGAACGGCTGGAAGCAGCCCTGAGTTGTTGAGTTCTTCAAAAGTTGTTTTGGGGTTGAATGAGAAGGTACCTTGTTCCACAATGAAGGCATAGCTGCAAGGGTATTTAGCGTACCACCAATTATAAATCCCCGTTCGATTGCCGACGGTCAGACTTTGAAGATAAGTGGAAATGTTTCGCAGTCCACCAGGGATGGAAGCTTGGGAACAGCCAATTCCAGCGCAAGAGTCTGGAAGTGCGTCGCCAAGAATATCATCACAGAAGGTGACGCTGTTGCCGACTTTGACCCTTTCTTTCTTTGGGCCTCCATCCCCTGAGAGCTCACCTAAAAAGATTCCTATAGTGTCACAACCTACTGTGGTGAAATTGTTTTTTGTATGGGACATGCTGTAAGGAGGAGGCAGCTGTAGCCAAGTAGGGAGGCTGTCCTCTGTCTCCTCACCCGAATTGTCATAACAATCCTTGGCTACGTCTAGCATTATTTGCAACTCGCCATCAGCGACAGAAAAGTTGGTAATCCTGTTCGTACCGCCAGTCCAGTGGGCTGACGGCGGTTGGGTGGATTGATCACAAGTGATGTTGAATTCTGGTCGGAGGTAACAGCCTTCACCCATGCCAAATGGGTATGGAATTGCGAGGTTACCACAGTGGTAAGGGCAGTGAGGGAGGGCTAATTGAGGTCCTTCTGTTATTGCAGCTGCTTGTGCAATTAGCAATGAGAGTGGCATAAGCACCCCAAGTAAGCAGTAGTGGAAGGCCATTTTGTGTAACGTGTATTGTATTGTTCGGGATACTTGGGAGTGAAGTATGTGGTAACTAGGAGCCTCACCTATCTTTCGCCTTTATAGGCGAACTAGTCATAGTGAAGAGACTTGTCAAATGAGAAAATCTGAAGTGTAATGGGTAATACAATCGGTGATAGGTAAGCTTTTCTACAGTGAAGAAGTGAAAATTACAGAGAAAAGTTTGATTCTTACGTTCGTTAATGTTTCTTGTTTCTGGCCTTGCTGAGTCTAAAACCACGGTGGGACTGGAGGGACCTCAGGTTTTTGTCTATTATTTGGGACCCAAATAATTGCATGGTAATTAATAGTCATTGCGTGCAAATGAGACTAAGTTCATATATGTCCTTTGTTGAAGCACCACCACATACATGAGAGTCTCACCATTTATGTGTACAAGCCTAAACCTTGTCATTGTTGAAATTGGCAACAAATTGTAGACTTTAGCAGCATTGGTTATTGTTGACTTTGTTGGCTCAAATTGCACTCGGTGGTTTCTTTCATGATGCTGCACATTTGAAAGAAGAAATAATGGTTCTTTTGTCCAAAAGAAGGAAACAAAGCCATGTGAAGCAGCTGGAACGGAGGAAAACGCGGGCTGCTGATTTCTCTTCCTTCACGGTAAGCAAGAGAGAGCACGGGTCCTTTTCCCCAAGTCTTTCAACAGACTTTGAGAGCTTTCCACACGGAGAGAAAAACTAGCGAGCATCAATTTTTATTATTATTTTAATTAGCTGCATTATATCACTTACCCAGGCAGCCGTACAGGCTGTATTTGCTTGCCTCACATGCCTTGAGAGCTTTCCACAGAGAAACACTAGAGAGCATCAATTTTTTTATTATTTTAATTGACTGTTGACGTCATCCACGTCCTTTTTTGTTATGGCATGGATAATCCACTCTCTTTTTAGCTGCACTACATGACTCATTACCAATTTCCCAATTGAGAATCATTGGAAGTCTTTTAGTGTTGCTAAGTACTTGAAAACTTGTCTCCCCGGAGAATGTGAATTGGCCATTTTCCACAACGAAGGCGAAGCTGCAGGGGTTGAAGTTCCAGCTATATTTGTGATTGTAAAAGCTCTCCAATGTTATATTCTGATTTGTGAGTCCGCTAGGGATGTAAGTCTGGCAACACCCGATGCCGGAGCAAGAGTCGTTAACGCTGGGAATGCTCTGACAAAAAGATGTGCACCCACTCATGTACTGTTCTGTTTCTCGGTAGCCTCCAAAAATTGCATTAGTGTCGCAACCAACAGCCATGAACCTGTTTTTGGTAGCGGATATGGTGAATTCAGCCATCTTGATCGAAGAGAAGGCTTGGCTGTCATTGGTTTGCTCGCCCTGTTGGTCATAACAATCTTTGGTAATAAGCATCTGTATTTGCAACTCACCTTCCTCAAGTGATATGTTAGTCACAGGGAGATTACCTTCCCCCAAATATGCAATTGGGGATTGGTAGATTGGGAACAATTGATAAAAAACTTTTCTTCCCTGTAACAACCTGAATCTATGCCAAATGGATATGGAACGCTCACATTACCACACTTCTGGTTCAGGCACCGCCGAGGCGGGTGGGCTTGAGGTGCTGCTGTTGTAACCGCGGCTACTAATAATGCAACCAGTACTCCCACCATTAGCAAAGAGTTTTGCATAGTAAGCCTACTCTTCCCTTGTAAGGCCGTGCCTTCCTTCCTTCTACTCTCGTTGTACTGTTTATATACTACTTATTTGTCTGTGAATGTAATTTTTTTCCGGCCCAAGTCCATGCTGAGGTCGTCCCTGCTGTTGCTTCCTGGAATTTTAGCTTCTCTTTTTGGCTGAGTGCACCTGTAACACGCCAGCGCATTGACGACTAATTTTTAAAAATCCATCGATTGGCGAGCCCCGCTTGGGTTCATTTTTGGAACACACACAAAAATTAATTTTAAAAAGTTAACAAAAATAAAAGTTCAAATGTCAAAATAATCTCTGGGTTTTACCATGTTAGTCAACTTAGTCCATGTGTTTAGTATCGTTAGTCAATGTGATCCAATCTGTTAGATTTACCGTTAAATAACGTTATAAATATATTTTTTAAAGACCTTTTTGAAATTAATTAAAAAAATTGAAATTAATGTTTTCTTTATATATAAAATAATGATTTAGTCTTTCCAATTTCAAATTTTAAAAACCCAAACAATAATCTAGTCATTTTTTATTTAAATGTACTTTAAATAAAATTATTGACTAATTTTTTAACAAAAAATAAATCTTATTAGTCTATACATAATTGCAAAAAGAATTAAATGAAGTTATAAAAAAAATTACAATAAATAAGTTAAATTTGGCGTAGGCTCATATCGACCCATTTAGTGGCCTGGCACGAGCACTGCCCGTGGACTCGAACCGAGATTGATAATTTTTCAAAATGGGTGAGTCTGACACGACATGTTTATTAAATGGTCTTATTCTAAACGGGCAAGGTCGGCTCGACAAGGCTTGTTTGACACCTCTAATTTACCGTTAAATAACATTAATTTTTTGAAAAACCTTTTTGAAATTAATTTAAAATTTTGAACTAAGTCCTTCTCTTGCGCGTGTTCTTGTTGTTGCTGCTGCTACAGCTACAGCAATTGTTACCGCTAGTAAAAGTACTAGCAACATTGAAAGTTGCATAAGCATCCCATATTGAACGTCGATGCATATACATATACATACATGCATGCATGATGCATGGTTAGTCCCACCTAAAATTCCAATTATTTGGACGTCGATGTATATACCTGCATACATGCATGCATGGTTAATCCTTTTACAGCTTTTTCATATATTAGTCATGATCATGAAGCACCAATGACACACATCACCTAGTCTTTTGGAGGGAATTAAAAAAAAAAAAAGTATTTTTGATTGGGAAAATAAGGTTGTTGAGTGAGAGAGAAAAAAAAAAAGCTTTTTATCACAAAACATCTTTCACATTTGCGAAACTATCGATTGCCCAAAGTCGACATCAATATGCTTTTAAATAGTCTCTGCCATGACTTTCCGTCAAGAAAATAGTTTAATCTCGTGACGTGAGATCACGCGCCCATTTATGAGGGATATAATCGTCAGATCAACTCCCGGACAAAAGAGGGCCTAGGCTTGCGTGACGGCTCCAGCATGCAAGGGCAAGACGTGTGGCCCACCAACCCGGGCAAGCCCACAGGCAATTACAGCATGTGCTGCTGTCTAGGCAAGTGACATAATGCTGATGTCATTATTATGACATTAGCAGCCAATTAAAATAATAAAAAAATTGATGCTCTCTAATGTTTCTCTCCGTGTGGAAAGCTCTCAAAGTCTGTTGAAAGACTTGGGGAAAAGGACCCGTGCTCTCTCTTGCTTACCGTGAAGGAGGAGAAATCAGCAGCCCGCGTTTTCCTCCTTTCCAGCTGCTTCACTCACATGGCTTTGTAGTTATAGTTATAAACTGAAATTTCACATGATTGGGGTTCGACTTCGGCATCAGTATATTTGTCGTAATTACAACTTGCAAGTTGCAACTTACCTTTCACGAGGGTGCTCATCGTGATTCACGAGTCACTCATATGATTAGGTTCGAGGGAACACATGGTCCGCCTCGTACATCATTATTACAAATTAGTGCGTTAACTGCAATAATGTTGCAGACTATTATTTCTTGTTGGATTGCCATGGCTGGCTCCATCTCCCACATGATGATGATCGATGCATGCATCCATGTCCCATGATGGAGATAGAATTTTAAAGCATCTCAACAACGTCGATGCATTGCGTACCAATGGAATGCAAAATGTAATGTCTCCAAAATGTGTGATTAATGCCTAACGTGAAATATGTTTGAGATATGATTGGCGGTGGGAAGTTTTTAAAGAAAAATAAACGAATTTACATATACAGTGGCAGTTCAAAAAAAGTTGCTTAAGACGTAGAATTTTTCTTTCATTAATCCTACATGTAGATTAGATACTTTATATAAATAAATTTAATTTAGTAACTTGTATTATTTAATCCTCTTCATTTATTGAATTAAGTTGACCGAGAGCATTATATATAGGGAAATGTGGTAGCCTGTAGGCATGGATTGCTTCTTGCAACAACATCTATTTCATCTCTTATTAGTTTATTAGGATTATAATATATGTGGATGGAGAAATGACTCTGTAACTCCGTACATATAAAGGACAAATACTTTTAAACGAGGATGTGACAAACAATAATTCTAGATCCAACGACATATTCTACGCATTTGCAATTAAAGGTTTTTTTTTTTTTTTTTTTGCAATTAAAGGTTTTTACAAATCACTTTGAATTGAAAAGTAACATTTATATCCCAACCAAGGTCTAAAATATCGATGGTATTGGGAATATCGGTGGTCTAAAAATACAAAAATTTCTATGGAAATTTGGTAAAAATTGAATAAAAACCACGGAAATAGTAATAAAAACTTGAAATTTTTTATTGAAACTTTGGAGGATGTTTATTCATTCAATTATCTATTAGTTTATCACAAAAAATTGGAAGGAAATGCATTGCATGATGGGTTAAGTGATTTAAGTTAATTATATAGTGAACTGACAAACAATGCGAGTGTAGAAAATATGTAGTAATTAATGAAAGAATATTAAATACATCATAATCATTTATATATAATGATTTACTACAATATTTTACACTTTATACATTGTATGGTATAAGATACATGAGTGATTTAGTATCACACAGAGTTCTCATTAGGTTAAAATTTTTCACTATCTTCATTATCTCTACGTGTAGAATAAGTGTATTATGAATAGTAGTCATAAAATGATAAACCCCCAAAATAGTTTTGAATGTAATTGTAGAGCTAACTAAGCTGCTGTAGCCGCGGCCGCCACCATTACCAAGGAGACTTGCATCATAAGCATCCTCTCATGTAAGAATGGCATTGCATACTATATGCACAACTTAATTCCGTGTAGTATGGTCTATATATTCTACAAAACTATATGTTGAATTATGAGTCAATAAACTGCTAACAAGCCTGGCGTTTTGTAGGCATATTATCCATGTAAGGAATGAGGACTGGTAGGGTCACGCCGTGGCCCAGGGGGCTAGCCTAGAGGATGTCCTCATCTTTACTAATTTGTCGGTTGATGCAAATGTCCCATTCCCCTTTTTCTACGTTGAAGTCGTCTGTATAATTTCCAATTTCTTACCAAGTGGAACTTTGAAAAGGATATATGCATGTCAAATTCTTGTGCAGTAAAGACTGGTGCGCATGGCATTGGCCCATCGAGAGTCATATGGCGGGTTCCAATAATGTTGCAGTCCATGGCCACATGCCGTGGAAAATGTACGCATTGATTGTGTCTATTTTTGTTAGAGTTTTGTATAGGTTTTGAAGAAGAAGAGAAAAACAATATGCAAGAGAAAACCGAGAGCTTAGCTAAAACAAAACTTCTGTATTTTTGTATTGTATGCTCTAAAAACTTTCGGGCAAGCACAGTGTGTGCTATATGACTGTTAGAAAAATAGCTGGATTCTCTTACATCACTTGAGAATCACAGCCTTACATCCAAAACTGCCTTCTAAGATCTTTACACGTGGCTATAGCCACTTAACACTAACTGACGCCTCACACTTGCCTATTTTAGAGACTAAGTGAATACACCATTTCAGCTTAGGGACTTTAATCACACTCTCATCAGCTCACCACTTATATTTCAACACTCCCCTTTAAGTTGTGAGTGATTTCACACCAAGTTTCTCTCTGAGATAGCAGAAACGATCCTTAGCCAATGCCTTAGTAAAAATGTCTGCTAGTTGCTCATTTGTGGGGCAATAGATCAAATCCACAGTTCCTTCTTGCAAAGCATCTTTAATAAAATGATACCTCCGATCAATATGCTTGGTTTTCTGATGGAAAACAAGATTCCTTGTAATGGCAATAGCTGAAATGTTGTCACAGTGGAGGGGTGTAGCTTCTGTTTGAAGTTCTCCAAAGTCTTCTAGGACAAATCTCAACCAAATAGCTTGTGTTGTTGCTTCAGAGGCACTGATGTATTCAGCTTCTGCAGTAGAGAGTGCAACACAATTTTGCTTGATTGAGGCCCAAGCAAACACTCCACTCCCAAAAGAAAAAGCGTATCCAGATGTGCTCTTGCTATCATCCACTAAGCCACTCCAATCGCTGTCACAATAGCCAATTAGAACTGCCCCTTTTCCTTTCACATACTCCAGACCACAATCCAAGGTTCCTTTTACATATCTAAGGACACGTTTTGCTGTTCCAAGGTGTTTGCTAGTGGGACAATGCATAAACCTTGCAAGCAGACTAGCTGCAAACATAATGTCGTGTCTAGTAGCCGTGAGATACAACAGACTCCCAACAATCCTTCTATATTGCTCTTCACTTGCCAAACCACTCCCATCATCCTTACTTAGTTTCTCTGAGGTAACTAGTGGAATAGACACCGGTTTACACTCACTCAAACCAAATCTGTTTAACAGAGTTGTTGCATATTTCTTCTGATGAATGAATATGCTTGTTGGTGTTTGAATGACTCCCATTCCCAAGAAGTGATGTAAGAGTCCCAGATCAGTCATTTCATACTTCTCCTTCATGTCCTTCTTAAAATCTTCTAGCATTTCATGATCATTTCCAGTGTAGACTATATCATCTACATAAATGGAAACTATCAGGATATTTTCTGCACCTCTTGCTTTGACATAAAGTGTAGCTTCACTTTGACTCTTTGTAAATCCACACTCAGCAAAATAACCATCAATTTCACTATACCAAGCTCTTGGCGCCTGTTTCAAGCCATATAGAGCTTTGTGTAGTTTGTAAACCTTGCTTTCACTTCCTTTTACCACAAATCCTTCCGGCTGGTCTACATACACTTCTTCCTCTAAAATACCATTTAGAAAAGCTGACTTGACATCCAATTGGTACAGCTGCCAACCCTTCTCAGCTGCAAGGGCAATCAAGGTTCGAATAATGTCTAATCTAGCCACTGGTGCAAACGTTTCATTGTAGTCCACCCTGGTTTTTGTGAGTATCCCTTGGCCACCAGTCTTGCTTTATTCTTCTGCACTGAGCCATCCAAATTTAGCTTAGTTTTAAACGCCCATTTAACTCCAATAACTGGTTTTTCCATAGGTCTATCAACAAGTTCCCATGTCTTATTCTTTTCTATCATATTCAACTCATCTTTCATTGCCTTCAACTATGATTCCTCCTTCACAGCTTCTTCAAACTTCTCAGGCTACATTGTGCACAGGTTGCATTGTGCCAAAATGTCATCCAACTTCCTCCATTTCAATGGTGTATGATCGAAGGTCTGAGTATCTTCCAACCTACTGCTTTCCTTGCTTGATTCTCCATAGGAAGCTGCTGAGTTTCCAGCAGTGAAACCAGAATTTTGAGGCCCTATAGGTGTCTCAAACGAATTCACTTGAGAATTTCTAGGCTGCTCCTCAAAGTTCATCATAACCACAGAATTGTCAGACACTTCTTTCCAATTCCAGCTTGTTCCTTCATCAAATACAACATCCCTTGATAAGAGTAGTTTTCTAGTGATAGGATCAAACACTCTATAACCCTTCTCACATGTTGCATATCCGACAAAAACTCCCCTTGTGCTTTTGGCATCCAATTTCTGTCTATTCTCCTCTGGTTTATGCACGAAACACACACTGCCAAACACTTTTAAATGAGCAACACCTGGTTTTCTGGTGCTATAGGCCTCAAAAGGAGTCTTATCCCTAAGAGCCTTAGTAGGACATCTATTCAAGATGTACACTGTTGTGTGGACAGCTTCTGCCCATAGATAATAGGGCAGCTCCTTCTCATGCAACATAGCCTTAGCCATCTCTACCACAGTCCTATTTTTTCTCTCTACCACTCCATTTTGCTGGGGTGTGTAAGCCATGGAGAATTGTCTTTGAATCCCTGCATCTTCACATAGTTTATTGAATTCACTAGAAGTGAACTCACCCCCTCTATCACTTCGAACACATTTCACTTTGTAACCACTTTGCAACTCCACCATAGACTTGAATTTTCGAAAACAATTTAGTGCATCCGACTTGTATCTCAAGAAGTAGACCCAAATCATCCTTGTAAAATCATCTATGAGTAACATGAAATATTTGTTACCTCCTAGAGATTCATTTTGCATTGGTCCACACAAGTCCATGTGTATAAGTTCAAGAGGTGTACTAGCTCTCCATGCTTGATCTTTAGGAAACCACTCTCTGTGTTGTTTTCCTAATTGGCAGCCTTCACACACTTCATTTACAGTTTCCAAATGTGGCAGCCCATGTACCATCTCTTTTTCCTTGAGTTGGTTTAGGCCTTTCAAGTGTAAATGCCCCATTCTTTTATGCCAAACCCAAGTAGAGTTGACTACACCAGCTCTTAGTGCAACAAAATCATTTGAGGGTAATGATAATGGATAACATCTATTCTTTCTCATTTCCACCTTCATAACAAGGTTCTCAAGAGAAGAACTATCATAGATGCTGCACATGCTGCTTCCAAATACCAAATGATAACCATGTTCATCCATTTGGCCCACACTCAAGAGATTTTCTCTCAAACCAGGCAGATACATGACCTCTCTGATATACTTTGCACCAGAGTTTGTGTCAAGCACCAAAGTGCCCATGCCGGCTATACTTACAAGCTCCCCTGTTGGCATTTGCACCTTGCCTGTGACTTTTGAGTTTATGTCAATTAACAGCTCCTTCTTCCTAGTCATGTGGTTACTGCAGCCACTGTCTACATACCATTCTCCATTTTCACCCTTTTCTGAAATTGCACAGTTTGCAAAAAACAGATTCCCTCTTACTTCTACTTGGCTTGCATTATTTGCTTTCTTCGCCTTTGTTTGCAGTGCAGTCTCTGGCCCAATGTCCAAATCTATCACACTTATAGCACTTGGATTGACCCTTATATCTGCATTCTCCATAGTGAAATTTAGAGCAGACTTTGCATTAAGGCTTCACCCCATCTTGCTGCATGAATGTGATCCATTTGAAGTCTGTCTGCCCACACTTGGCTTCGCCTAGACTCCATGGTTTGTTGTTAGGCTTCCAACTCTTCGAGACTTGCAGAACCAGACTGAGCATTATTCTTGTTCTGCCCCTTTTGATCGATTGAGAAAGAACCAAATGCTTTCTCCTATGTCCACATTATGCATGTCAAAACGTTGCTCTTGACTCTTCAATATTGCAATAACCTCCTGCAATTCAATGGTCTCCAAACTCTTTGTATTTTCAATCACCAAACAGATGGGATCATAAACTCTACTAAGACTGATTAACACCTTTTGAACCAGCCTCTCGTTTGATAACACCTCTCCAAATGTTTTCATTTGATTTATCAATTCATTTAATCGAGTAAGATATGCAGTAAGTTGTTCACCTTCACGCATCCTCATATACTCAAATTCTTGTCTAAGATTCTGAAGCTTTACAGATCTAACCTGATCACCTCCATGATATTCACTGTAGAGCGAGTCCAAGCCATTTTCTTTGAATCGGCATTTGCAATCCGAGGAAGATCGATCGAGACAGCGTTTTGTATGATGCCCAGGTGCCTTTGCATCCTTCATGAGCACAGCACACATCTCGCTTCAGCTTCTTCCTCCGATGATTCTTCAACTTTCTTGGTCTTCATCTTGAATCAGGTGGAATCCCTTTTCTACCGCACCACACCCCCCAGAGATTTGAAGATTGTCACCATCTTGATCCTCGAACTTCGTAGTTCTCATAGAAAAGATCGGAGTTCGTACCTCGAACTTCTAGATCCAAACCATCGTTTGTGCGAATCTCGGCACTTGCTTCTCTTCTCCGATGCTCAGAAGCTTGATTTTAGCTCGAGTGACCTTCACGGTTTACGCCCAGATCAAGACACCGAAACACGGCTCAGGCCATGTTAGAGTTTTGTATAGGTTTTGAAGAAGAAGAAAAACAATATGCAAGAAAAACCGAGAGCTTAGCTAAAACAAAACTTCTGTATTTTTGTATTGTATGCTTTAAAAACTTTGGAACAAGCACGATGTGCTATATGATCATAGAGAAATAAATGGATTCTCTTACATCACTTGAGAATCACAGCCTTACATCCAAAACTGCCTTCTAAGATCTTTACACGTGGCTATAGCCACTTAACACTAACTGACGCCTCACACTTGCCTATTTTAGAGACTAAGTGAATACACCATTTCAGCTTAGGGACTTTAATCACACTCTCATCAGCTCACCACTTATATTTCAACAATTTTTTGGACGATGCATGGTCCATGGAGATGGAATTTGAAAGCATCTGGCTGCCTCAACCTGCACATTTGGGAGATTCTTATGACGAGTCTCTAGACAGAATCATATGAACACGCTTCTTTTTGGGCCAGAAGAAGAGTGAGGTGGGGCTCCAACCTTCAATAGTTGTTGGGTTGGGCTATGACCATATCTCAAACCACTGAATAGTAGTCCGAGACTGAATCGATTGCAAGAAAAGGACAGATTCTGTTTAATTGGTTGCTTATTTTGCCGTGTTTCTGTTTTCAACCCAAAGATATTCTTAACTCTGACTAAATTGTATATTGTATTTGGGCTCCATCTGTCCCATTAAGTTCCTAAAAATTAATTAACTGGTTCGTGATTAAATTTCAAAGAATACGTACCTCAATACAAGCCTCTTATTGATGAGTGACTTCTATTACTTATTGGGTTCATTTGACTGGGGCTGGCATAGAGTAGAGCACTATCTACTCAAGAGTCTCAAAGACTACAAGAAAGATTGGTTCTGCTTTTCTTCTTGAAAGCCAACGTGCATGAACTTGTTTACTTGTTTGTGGAATTTCATGAAATTTGAATACAGCATGTGAAACAGTTTGGATTAGAAGAATATTAGCAGATCTTCGTCAAAAACAAAACCCTCCTAACAAATTTGTAGTGTGATAACATGTCCTCAATTGCCATGACAAAGAACCCAGTCTTTCATAGCAGGTCAAAGCACATAGAATTTTGTCATCATTTTATCAAAAAATTGGTTGAAGATGGAGAGATTGAATTGAAATTATGTGGTACTGATAAGTAGATTGTAGATGTTTTTACAAAAACACTTCCAAGAGAGAAGTTTTACTATTTCAGAGAAAAGCTAAATGTCACAGGACAAATACATTAAGAGGGAGTGTTAAATGTAATGCATTTTCTCCTTGTAAGATGTATCAGTTGTTAAGTAGAATTGTGTCTCTTGAGAAAAGCTATGTTTAGGAAGAGTTGTATCTCATTAGAAATCTAGAGTTGTGTCTGGAACTCTTGGAACTAATCCAAGAGTTATGTCTATTATGAAAAGGTCTGAATGTTATTATAAATAGCCAATAAGATGGCCTAGTGTTGTAATCAATTTCGGAAATAAAAAAAGCTTCAATTTTCTGTTTAAAAGTCTCTTCCATATTCTCTCATATCCATCTTTCTCCAACATCCCAGTGTTAATTTAAGGGAGAAGAGGTTTAGAGAATGGTTGGTAGTGTTTAGGATATTAGCTTAACTTGGAAAGAAAAACTTTTGAAAAGAGTAACAAAGTAATTTTATTTGAATAAAGGAGGAAAGTTACAAAGCTTTAGAGACTTGAGTTGGATGATTGTATGAATTGGACAGCTGTAGTTTTTTAGCTTTTCTTGCTTAATTACATAAGTGGGCTTGCTAGCATATTTATAGAGTTGCTTAAGTCAGCAGCTTTGTTTGGAAAAGTCGGATAGTAACTGACTTTTCCAAAGTTATTTTCAACTGCAAGTTGTCTCCTAATTCTAGATTTCTCTAGTTGTAATACATTATATAATTAGTAGGATGTTTCTAGCGACTTTTACTTATTAACTTCTCTTAATTTTTCTAAATTATTCTATATTATTCAAGATTTTTCTTTAGTATTCAAGGTACAAGTGTGCATTACTTTTTAACACCCAGCTGGCTGTGGCAGTCATTGGACATACTGATGTACTTGGATCTCACCGAGATCCACGGATATGTTGGTAACAGGAATGTTGGTTGTCCCCAGGAGTGTTGTTCCGTTAGCTGTGCAACTGATGAAAAACTTAGGTCCCATTGAACACTTTTCAGTAACGCCAAATGGGTATGGAATTGTGACACCTCCGCACTTGTCTGGGCAGTTTGGCAGGGCTAATTGAACTGCTGTAGTCGCCACCGCCACCATTACCAACGAGACTTGCATAATAAGCATCCTCTCATGTAAGAATGTCATGGCATATAATGTATATATGCACCACTTAATTCCCTGAGAAATTAGCAGGAATTATATATTATAGTATGGTCTATATTCTACAAACTATATGTTTGTTGAATTATGAGTGAAGAAACCGCTAACAAGCCTGGCGTTTTGTAGGCATATTATCTAGGGCTGTTCACGGGTCGGGTCGGGCCGGTTATGAGCCCAAACCGCACGCGAACCGAGCCTTGTCGGTGGCCCAAATGCTAAACCGTGGACCTCGCTTTTAAGCCCATTTTGAGTTACGAAACCCGAGTTAGGCGGGCGGGTTGGTTCGGTTCGGAGTATTTGCCGAGGCCCAACAAAAGCAACAATTGAAGGCTTTTTTTTATTTATATTTTCTAGGCCCATTCTGTTTTTTTGGACATATTTCAACAATTCAAGTTTTGATAGAAACTGTACATTTTTTCCAGTTTTTCCAGTTTCTCCAACTCTGCATATCTAAAGTTTTCATCATTCAAATACTTAAAAAAACCATAAAACCATAGCAAATCATCATCCACCACACATCTCAAAATACAGAAACTAATAATTACAGTCCGAAGCAAATTGTGAGAGTAATCTCAATCACAATTTGCATATTTGCAAAGTTCAAAAGAAAATCCAAATAAATACAAATAAACTTCCATTACATATACATATACAATTCCATGAGTTGTTTCATATTCAAATCAGATTTGCACCTCTGCATAAAGAAAGAAAATACAGTTAGTAAACATATGAATTAATAACACAAAGAAACTACAAATTATGATTAATATAGAAAAGAAAGAAAACCATCGTTTCCTATGATCCCAAAATCAATTCTGTCCACCAAAAATCACAATAGTCAGATTAGATAAATAGAATTAACCAAAATACAAATAATCATAAAACTTAAATTATTACTCAAAGTATGACTTAAAACTTCTGCTGCTAGGGAAGGAAGCGCGGCATAAAGAAGAGAAAATGGGCTATCTCACATGCACAACTTCTAGTGTTCTTAGAACTAATCCACAGAGAGTCATCCAATAAAAATAACTACAATTCATATGAATAATCAAAGTATGATGTTGTATACAAGCATACAACAGGAGAAAATGAAACTATGATGTCCAATAAATCATGAAATGATAGTTGTAGTGAAGGTAGAAGTTTGCTTCACCGCCAAATTTAGAATACATAAATATATAAATATGCTGATAATTAATAAATGACCATTTAAGAACGCCTATTATAAAAGCATCTCTTACATATCATGCAGAGACAAAAGGTTTAACATAACATATTCCAAATCTCTTGTTTAACACGCGAGAGAGGGAGAGAGAGATCTATACCTGCCGCCTGGTGTAGATAGAAACTTCTTGATGAGGATCGACAAATAAAAAGTACTCTAATCTGATACAAGCGAACAAGCAATAAATTGAAAGCGCAAGTAGAAACTACATGCATATAACATTAGTAGGGAAAACAATTTCCCACACTCAGTAACCAGATGATGCAAGCAAAAAAGCAAATATTTCACTCACCAGCTGAGCAATAACAAAAGCTGCTACAAGTAACAGTTCCAGGACACTCAACAAAAGACCAAGATCCATAAAAACACAAGATCCAGTGTGCTGAAATAACAAACATAAGCGTTTAGCCAAGCAACTAAGTCATTATTAACAAGATCCATAAAAACGCAAGAAATAAAGAGGACTTACAGAGAAGAAGTAAATCCTGCCTTCCTTGAACAGACTGGGTAATACAAATATAAACGAAGGAATTTTTACTTAATACCTACAAATCATGCCCAAAATAAATATAAATTTCCAACCCTAAAATAAATATAAATATAAAATAAAAATATCACAACATAGTCAGACTCTTCATGAGAACTAAGAGAGAAAAAAAAATTACATATATTAATACCTTAAAGCCCTAACTCGTTCATGAGAATTTGCGGCTCAAATTGACAAAATCGAGTGAGGAAATCTGAGAGAGAATAGTTTAGAGAGAGCAAAGAGGATCAGTGAGAGAGCTTAGAGTGACTGTGAGAGAAGCAAGAGTGCTTAGTGAGAAAACAGAGTGGCAAGAATGGTGAGAAAGAGATAGCTAGATTGACTGAGAAAAACGATAAAGCCTTGATGAGAGAGAGCCACCATGTTAACGCGAGTCAGAAGAGAAACGACGTTGACGAGGCTTGAAAGAAGAAGTCGGGTTGGTTTGGGGAGAGGAGGTTGAGTGAGAGCGTATCGTCGAGAAAGTGAAAAAAATTTGGGCGGGTTGAAATGAAATATTGGGTTTTGCGGAGCGGCGGTCCGAGTGTGGTGATTGGACACAGGCATAAAGTGGAATGAGAATCGACGACGCCACATGTTAAAATTTATTTTTAAATAATATAATTTAAAATGTTCGGTCAGTCCGGTTTGCGGTTTTCAAAAATTAACCGGTTCTTACGATTCATAACGGTTGGTCAGGTTTTCTACGGTTCATTAATTTTTATTATAAAGCAGACAAACCATAATGAAGCGGTCAGTTCGGCGGTTGATCGGGTTTTGATTATAATACCACCCTAATAATATCATAAAGATCTAAGTTGGTAAGATCATGTAGTAGCTCGGTGTAGCCTAGAGAAGTTTCCTTCATTTAATGTTGTTAGTTGAAGCAAATGCTAGGCTTACACATTTTCATACCACATTATGCCACCTCTCTAATAAGTAGGCCCCATTGTGTTGATGAGCTTCACCTCTATTGAGATGATAACACAATGTAGTGTATAATATCCCTTTCTTTGATACCCTTTCCAATTGGAAAATTGCTAGGCTTACGCATTTTCATACCACATTATGTACGCCACATCTCTAATAAGTGGACTCCATTGTATTGGTGAGTTGTTACCTCTATTAGAGATAGTACACAATATGTGTTATAAAATAC
>NC_142700.1:6172806-6195306 GCF_029339155.1 Prunus mume
ACAGAAAATCTGAGCTCATTTGAAAACTTGAAATATTATATCATCCTTGGTTGTATGTGGCATCTGCTCTGATCAGGCCAAATGTCCAAATCCAATGGAAGCATAATTTCTGTCAATTAGCTTTGCAATTTATAAAAAGGAAAGGAAAAGGCAGATAGAATATGCTAAGTACTCATTTGACAATTGCATGCATGGAACTCCATTGAGCTGACGGAAATATTCTAAAGTGATGGGGACGGTGGAGTTAAGAAAAGATATATATGAGTGACATGTAGTAGGTAGCTATATATATATTATTCTCTGGGATCTTACCGAAAGTGAAAAGGCAAGGAATTTCAAAACCATGGTATTTGAAATTCTCCATTCCCCTTTCAATGAGCTTTAACTGGATGCTACAGGCCTTGCGCTTGAGTTCAAGATGATGTAATTATATATATATATATATATATATATATATATAGAGCTTCCATTGTGGGATCCTCAATTAGCTTTGCAATTTTATAAAAGTCCTCCGTTATATTTACTAATCTAAGCTAATCTATTTATGAGACTATCATTGAAAGATCATCTACAAAAAATCAACAGAATCAAATATCATTTGACCATTCATTGAGTTATTAAAATTTTAGTACTTTCTTGAAGCGCCGGGTTCATTGATTTTGTAAGACACAATTGGATGTTGAAACGATTTCCGATTTGTTTAATTTTTTGTAAGGATGATCTATGAATGAAGACCTAAAAAATAGATGGTTTGGATCATTTGAAAAAAAAATGTAGGGTATCCTAAAGGGCGTCCCTCAAATAAAATTATTTGAGGAATCCCTCAATAGAAGGGGACTGGCTAAGTCCATGTTGCTGCTAGTTTAGCCGATTTGAGGGTGAGCCATCAAGTTTTGGTCTCTAGACCCCCTCCCTCACTGTTGCGTATTTTGTTGAGGGATGATCTCCTTGCGCCTCCGTACCAGCTGTGGGATTTCGTTCTTACATTATCATTTTACTAGGAAGTTGTTTTGCTCCCTTGAGATTTGTTACTTGTTTGATGATGTGAGGCTTCGGCTTTGTGTATTTTGATTGGCATGACTTTGCATTTGCTTTTGGAATGAGAATATATATCTCTTTCTAAGCAAAAAAAGAAAAAAAAAACTTGGTTAAGTCCCTAACTGCAAATATCGTATTCTCTTTGGACATGTTAATTAAAACAAAGTTATCTTTCAGATAATAAAAACATAATAAAGGTATCTTTTTAATTTATCTGCACCGATTAGACTGGGAATAATCTTAATATGCACCGATAAAGGTATTTATATTGTTAATTAACAAATAATTAACACAGCAAGCTGCCTGTATTGTTCTCTCCTACATTAACAACTAGCTAGCTTAAGCTTTAATTAATTTATTAATTTTAGATGCTCTAAATTAAACAAACAAATGAAGAGTGTGGTCCAAAATTTGTAAAATGAAGGCACAGGAGATATATATAGACAACTGTATTTATGAGTTGCTCTATTTGGTGAGTCGGACTGAACTGGACTTTTTCAATTAAAATGGACTATAGTCCTATCTAGCCCACCAAACACGGCCAAGGGTTTAGAGAGAGAGCATTTCAAAGGTCGTCTTCCATTCCATGTCTGCAAATTATTGTCTTTATGTATATTTAAATCTGTCTGGTTTCCACAATTTAGGGAGCTCCTCATGTACATTTGCCTTTGCTGGCCGGCTTGCGTCTTGCAATGCCTAGCTTGCACACCATCCTCAGTCATCCATGTCATCAGCTTGTTTATATATTGATGGATGATCCATATGACTAATCCGTTTAATTTAAATCATAGGTGAGATTTTTATCAATTCCGAATTTCAATCATACTAAAACGGGCCGAGAGTTAATTAACATCTTATTTGCCTTGTAAGTTGAATTTAGAGAGAATGTAAAAAATAAAAAATAAAAAAAAACAAAAAACAACTCCAATCATGCTCCTTATCTAGCTCTTAAAATAAGGAGAATTCTAAGAGCATCCACAATGGGAGAGTGTATATGGGGGTATATGTTAAATATACACCCCTTGTTACTGAAATCGTCTCCAATGGGGAGATGTAAAGGGATGTAAATATACATCACCACCATGGAGATGTAAAATAAAATGTACATTTACATATATTTTTACATATTTTGCAAGAGGACCCACCGAGAAAAGAGAAGGAAAATTATACATCTTAGATTTACATCGTTTCTCATTGGAGCAAAAACGTATTTACACCCTCCGGAAGTGTAAAGGAATGTAAAAGTGGCTTTACACCCCCAAAATACCCCTCAATGTGGATGCTCTAAAAGCTCTTAAATATAAGGACAGAGACTTCTATTGGCTCCTACTTATTATAACTCTATCGATCATACTTAGAAATTTTATCAAAGAGCTCCTAAATTAACATTATAGTTTTTTTTTCAGTTAATATTTAACTTTAAAATAGGGAGCATGATTGGAGATACTCTAATTATATGTTTACTTAATATGAATGATATGAAAAGTAAGAGAATTATTTTTATTCCAGACTTCCCTTTGTATACTACTAACACATAAAGAATAAAAAAAAAAAATTGTAGAATAAAATACACGTAAAGGGTTTGCTCATATTTGCTCAAAGTCATGTTTTTTGAGTTGTTCAAGTTGTCCAAATTACGTTATTTTAAGCGGGGTGAATGAATTAGGCTATGTTTGATAACAAATTGATATCAAATTATCTTCAATAACTTACTAAAAACCAGTAATATTCTTATCCAGATGTACATTACTAGAATTGTTTAAGGCCATTAATCCCCACTAGAAGTAAAATTTACATACACGTAACGCTTAGTGTCACCATATATAGCACGCATCACGTGACACATTGCGTAATTATGTGCACATGTGCCCTCAAAGTTATGTACGCATCTCACACGTAATTGTGGCGTTGTGCAATGTATATATGACTGTGGAAGGAAACCATTTATAGACAAAGAATGCTATAGGTAGTAACGCACTGCGCACGTAGACAATTGACCTTAGCACATCTAAGAACATACACAACATTTCTACCAACAAACATAAGTTCATCTTTCAACCCATTACGCATATTAGGAAAATCTACCTCAGGAACAACCAAATCTACCTAACACCAACATCATCAGGAGAAAGTGAGACACATTCATGGTTGGTAGCCCTAACAAAATTCATCAAATAAGGTCTCTCACTCATTTTTAGCAACAGTCCTATCAGTCTCTACATCAGGCTCGTTTGCCAGGAGCAGCAATGAAGATGATGCCTCTATCTCACAGGCCCTGGCTTTCACCTTCTCGCGCAGCTGTTCCAGAGACTCCTTCATTTTTTGAAGATCTGCCTGGCTCAGCTCACGAACATTTGGTGCCTTGCTCTTGAGGGGCAAACCCTTTGCTTTCAGTATTGCCTTGTCAAGCATATGTCCCCTTTTCTTCTCAGCCTCCAACTTCTTGTTCAGGTCATCAAGTTGTTGGCTAAGCCTCTCCACTGTTTCATCATTCTTTGAATTTGAAGAACCAGCTTTTGATTTTGAGCCCTCCTGATTTAGAAACCTGTCAGCAATTGACTCCACATTTGGGTGCCCAAATGAGAAGGGCTTGCCTCCAGGGGAGAAAACAATGAGACCAATCTCAGCTCCACACAGAGTAGCAAGCTCATTTGCTTTCTTAAACAGACCGGTCCTTCTCTTGGAGAAGGTCACCTGCCTAGAGCTGCTATCTTTCACCATTTTCATCTCAATTTTCCTCCTCCCCATGGTATTTTTTTTATTGGAAAGTTTATGGGATTGTTGGGGGAAGTTGAGGAATATATATATATATAGGGGCTTGAGATTTCTTGACCCATGTAAAGGTTCAATGTTTCTAATATTGGATTGTAGCCCTTAATTCTATGTGTAATTTGCTTATATGGAAAGCTTTTAATTCTCTTTCCTTTTATGTTTGATTACTACCAAATGCATTAAAGTTTAACACTTTTGGGTTGGCATCATTCAATTCCAATTGTTGCATCCCAGATTTTGAAATTGAATGAGGCAAAACTTGTTTGGATTACCTATTAGGTAATTCCTCTTTTTGTAGCTATCCAATTCCTGCTCATTTGATTCAAAGGGCTTTGTCTGGGAGAAAGAGCAGGAGGACCCCATGATTGTGATACTTTGACTAATGTGATATACTTTAAATAAATGGTAGTAATAAAGAAAATGGGATGTGATTTGTATCAATTATATAATGAGCAAGTACTAAATCTGTTAGGTCCAGGGATAGTGTGATAATGCATGGCCCCCTAAATTGGCAAGAGAAAAGTCCAATGAATATGGTTACCAATTGCATATTTTAAGTTACCATTTTTAATTACCAAAAAAGTTATATCCTTATATTCTATTTTCCTTAAATGTGATTTAGTTTTTGTCATTTTTAATGGATTTCTTTCAACTAATTGGGGCTCGTTTGAGAGTGATTCTAGATAGGCCAAAATCACTTCTGGGAAGAGGCACCTCCCACATGCTTATCAATTAAATTACTTTTAGTGATTTTGGAGAGAATCACCTCCCATGTGCTTCTCCATAAAATTGATTATCTATAGAATCACTTAAATTGATTATTTGTAGGGCCAGTTTGGCATTCTTTGTCTTTGTAAAAATAATCACTGTCAGATTTCTGTGAGAGAAATCAGCTATAAAAGAAAGTAGTTTGGCGTTTGATAAACTTTTTGTTAGAAGTGTGGTTGGTAAAAAAAACATAGGGCTATTTTTGGAATTTTGAAAGTTTCATGAAACCAGTGCCTCTTCAAAACCGATTCTGCATAATCAAAAAATAAAAGCAGCTCATCACCTACTTTCCCAAATTGCTTTCTCTCACAGCAATTATTCAAAATAAGTGATTTTATTATCTTTTACCAAACAGGTTGGGCTTTCAAAAATTCCAATTTGGCATTGCTTATTTAAAGTGATAAGTGATTTTTTTTAAAAAAATTTAGAAGCCCAGTTCGTTTGGTAAACTATAAGAAAATCACTTATTGTTAAAAATTGTTGTGAGAAAAAGCTAAAAGGGAAAGCCGCTAATGAAGATCTTTCATTTTCTGATTATGCGAAATTAGTTTGAAGCGCTAGGTTTAATGATTATCTTGGAATCATTTTGATTATGCGGAATTAGTACCAATAATGTTTTTAACAAAAAGTTTACAAGCGCAAAAGCTGTTTTCTTTGACAATCGCGATGATTATTTTGATGCACATTGCCAAACTGGCCCGTAGAAGTGATTCTCCATAAAAATAATTATTGGCCTATCCATAATCACTCCCAAACGAACTCTAAGTACTTGATTGAGTAATATTTTTTTTTCACTTTGCTAGACAAGGTCTCAAGTTTGAAACTTCATTCCCTTTAAATTTTTATTTTTATAAAAGGAGAATGTACATATGCTCTAATAAATTGCGCGAGTACCATCTATCTCTCTAGTTGTGTTATCACATATTTTATTTTTTTATTATTATACAAAAGTTTACTATATGGAAATAAGGTATTGTGTAATTGCTATGATATATTTAGCTTTTATATCTATGAATAAACAACACAAGTATATTTGACATTTTTTATGTAAAAAAATTATTATTTATTTGAGTATGCATGCCAATTGATAATGGTACTCATTGAACATTAGATTTTCATTGCGTTAGAACTGAGACATGTGGTGGTAGTAGTAGTGGTGGTGATACTAATGGAGGTGGGTACTAGGGTTCGGCAATGGCCCGACCCTTAAATTTTTGCCCAAGCTAATCCACACGGGTCATACTTCTTCGAGCTTGATCAGGCTAGGCAGCCGGCTCAATAAAAAATATATCGGGTGTATTTAGATGGGTTGGGCAGTTATCCGAGGTTGAATTTAAAACCCTTTGATCCATTTTTTTTTTTTTTTGGGTAAAGCCTTTGATCCAAGTCTTATCCAATACAAAATTGAGCATGGCCAACCCACTTATGTCTTCAATCCAAAAAGGGTTTTGATATATGGTGAGTTCTGGCCGGTATTCTTCGAGCCATGAGGTGTGGGCCAAATGAAAATCCTTAATGTGTAACCCACTTATTGGATATCAGTTACCATCGTACTTATGTGTATAATCTAATTGTAATAATCAATACAGGAGGTCCCAAGTTCAAACTCCCATTGCATCTTAGTTGTGTATATGTGTGTGTAAGAGAAATCTGCATCCCCTTTAGTTTAAACTATCGCTTGTACTAAAAAAATAAAAAATAAAAATCAATACATTTTTATTGGTTGCTAAATTGTTTGAGTGAAGTTCAATTAATTACACATAAAAATATATCAATTCGAACAAAAATGCAAGTAACATTATAATTGAACAGACATCTTGATTCACATTATCGATGTGTTGCATAGGCGGAACAATTGATATTTGCTAATGAATAAAACTAACCCACTCATGTGTATTGTTATTACATAATCCATCCTACTTTGGAAAACCCTAGCTCTGAGGTTTTTCAAGATTAATGGCCATAGCAAGGAGGAAATGCATAAGAATCAAGCCCACTTGGATTAGTATCAAAGTTGGGATTGGTTTGTTGGGCAGAAGAAGAGGAGGCATCAAAAGCATTTCTCCTCTCCTTAAGATGGTTGGTGATAGTCATGTGTAGTTCTGCCATTGAAGCGTATGTTTGTTTAAGCTCATTCACATCAAGCTCATCAAGAGATGCATTCCACCAAAACTCTTGATTATTTCCCCTTGTCTTAGATATCTTTTCGAGCAACTTGCGTCGCTCCTTCAGAGCTTCTAATTGGATTAGAAGCTCATTAAAAAGTTGGATGAGATCCGCGATTCTCATTTTTTGATGAACCTCCATGATTTGGTGAGTGTACTCGTTGTTTTCCAGTTGATTTTGATTTAAAAATCGATTGATAACAGCATCAACGGATGGGTGACCAAATGAGAAAGGCTTACCAGAAGGTGAGAAAATCACAATGGCCACCTCCCCACCACATAGTGTTATCATATCGCTAGCTTTCTTGGATATCCCAGATCTTCGTTTCGAGAAAGAAACGAGAAGATCGTCTTCCTTTTCGATCTTCTTCATCTCTATCCTTTGCCTTCCTCTTGTTTTCTTGCCTTCACTGGCCATTTTTTTGGGTCTCCTTCAAAGGAAAAATAAGGAATTTGGAAATAATGAAGAAGGCCTTGTTGGTTTGTTTTTCCCTTCATTTGATGTGCTTATATAGGAATAGAAACTGCATCTTTGCTAAATTAATGCAGGTTGACCATGTAGATATGTTTCCAACTTGTCCTCTCTTCATGGATATTTTACACTCTTTAAATATAATTAGTCATATATTTTTCCTAAAAAACATTATTTTGCCATATATTAATTGTCTTTTATGCCCTCATTTTTGAGTCTTTGACGAATTTGTTGTGCAGGCGTCCATCGGCCCATGAATGTCATTGGCACCATCACATCACAAGCATCTCTTTCTCTAAGATCAATAACTTCAGCTTAGTATTGTTCACCATATTTCTGTTGAGGCTTTCTTATCTAAAGTTTAAAATGTTTAGTATGTTGATATATTGCTTTCATCATAAACTAATGTTTTGTTTGATCACCTATATATGTTTGGTGCAAGCCTGATTTTTTTTTTCTTAAATCCGAGCATAATATGCACATACTTTTTAGTTGATCGTTAACTAATTAATTGTTATGTTATAAGTTGGAACTTTTTGTCTCTACAAAAGATACAAACATGAAAGTTGTATATGTTACGTTACGTTATATGCGTCCGCACTTTTAAATTGAAGTTAATTAAAGCTACTTCATTAAAACATGACACTTTTTCTTTGCTTACAAATGATATGAACATAATATATAGTATGCACACACTTTCTACAATCATACTAGATTCACCAAATTCAATTAATTAGCTCTTGTTATATGTATAACATATTATGTCAATTCATCAAGAAATTTATAGTGAGGGCTTATATATGGCCTTTATTTGATGCCCTATTTCTTAACTGTTGGATGAAATTGGTTAGCCGTTGAATCAAATTAGTTAGCCTGGTCCAACGATTAAGAGATATAACATCATCTAAGAGTCATATATAAAGCACTCACTGTAAAATAACTCGTCAATTCATATTATTTGGAAACAAATGAGCCTCAATGTAGGCCCAAATTCGATAGTTTATTGGGCTTCAGTCCAACACTTAAGAAAAAAGGAATTTATAAAAAAATAAAATAAAATAAAAGTCTTGCTTTACCCACATAGTTTCTTCATTTAAAATTCAAGTGGGAAGTATTGTATCAACTAGTATCCAAATCCCCAGTTTACTTGCTCTAACATTTAGGACATAGATTTTGCATACTGTCACATCAAGTGTGTAAAATAAATTTAATAAAACTTCCTCACACCAACATAAAAATAAAAATAAAAAGTAATTAACATTCCACAAAAAAACTATTTTTAAGAAAAAGAGGAAAGACAGAGAGACTAGAGCCAAATTTCTAAAACTTTACCATACTAATATATATATATATATTTATAAAGTAATTAACAGTCCACCAAAAATTATTTTTTAAAAGTAAATAGAAGACAAAATACTAGAAGCCTATTGGCTCACGGCTTGGGGCTGAGAGATTATTGGCTCACGGCTTGGGGCTGAGAGCTTATTGGCTAAATGATTATGATTTGTACCAAGTCAAACCCGTTGGGTCAAAAAGAGATGATTTATTTGATTTTGATATTCATGGTAGAATCAAAGCCACCCGCGTGCGGGAATCAGACGAAAGACAGTATCCGTCCAAATTACGAATTTACCCTCGGTGTTTTGAGGTAGTTACCCCAGCTGCCACCTTGATTTTCCTCTGTGAAGTGAAATTCGAAGGCTGTGTTTTTTTTGGTTGTGGGGCAAAATCGCAAAAAAAATCAACCAAACAGCACACAGATCTGTCATGAAGGATACCATCAAGGAGAAGGGTCATATTCTCCGTCCGTACGCTTCTTCTCAGTCCCAGACCAAAAGCTTTTGCTTGACAAGCTCTTTGTTTTGTCTCTTTTTTAATTTTGTTTAGAGAGAGAAAAGGTGGGTTATTGTGGGGAGAGAGACAGAGAGAGAGAAACACAGACAGAGAGTTAAGAGCCTTTAGAGGATGTTTGAATTGAGAGAAGGCTCTTGCTTTCCAAGGGTCTTGGTGGGTGTGAATGTTGGTCTTGCTCTCGTTGATGGCATTATAGCTGTTCTTGCATTTTGTCAGGTTTGTTTCTGCTGCTGTTTTTTATTTGATTATTGTGCTCAGTTTTGTGTGCTCTTGCATTTTCGAATTGGGCTTTTTGGAAAGTTAGTATCTCGTTTTGTTTGGTATGATAATATCGTGGGAAAGCCAATGTGCATTGGGCATGTGCTAAAGTATGAAGCTTGAGGAATGGGATTGGTTGCACTTTGTGGGCTTGAATGTTTTGGATATGGGCATTTTGTTTTTACTTGGAATGTTTCTGAGTTTTTGAGAATTTTACTTCTCATTTGATTTTATTGTTGGACTGATAATTGGATTCTGTTTTGCTTAGTTAATACTGAGCTTATGGAAAGGTACTGTCCTATGCTAGTTTAAGCGCCATCTAAAAGTTATAGGATTGGCATTGAAGTGAGAACAATGAAACAGTTGGACTATTCCATTTTAATGAACAGTTAATCTATGTTGGTACAATCGGGAAGCTTGATACTCCTGAGCTGAACTGTGTCATATGTTTGTGAATGTCTTGATTTTAGACCAACTGGAAACTATATTTGTTAGAAAGGTCTGGTTGAGAGCGGGCAGTGCCCCTATTTGTTGCTTAGGTTTTAGTTCGACTCAGGGAAGTAACTTATTACCCTCAAGATTCATTCTTATGTTTATGTGTACTTTGATGTGACATCAACCTTGGAAAACTGGCGAAGTCCATGATTGATGTCTATGAAGTTCTTTTATTAAAATGACTCTGAGGGTTTTTTTACTTACTATTTCAGTTAATCAGGATTCACTCAAGGAATTCACAACTTGGCTGGACTCGCCAAAAAGTAAGTGATGAGTCATGCTTTATTATTCCTTATTCAAATTCAGATTTTATTTGTTTTTCTTCTTGTGTTTGTGTGTGTTTTTGTCTATATATATGTGGAATATGTACATAAATACATGCATATACACACATGTACATATATACCAACACACAGACACAGACACACATATGTATATATGTATATGTATGTATGGTTGTGTGTGTGTGGATGCATGATGTATGTAATGTTTAGAAGATATTGTTAGCTGGCTGGATTAACCTAGTTGTGCTGGATCTGGTTGACTGGTTAATGGATGGACTGAGTTTGCTGTCCTTGATCTTTTCCTGTTAAGTAGTTTGACATCATAAGGCTTCCTAGGAATCTGTCCTAATGTGAAGAATTTTGAGCGACTGTTAAAGAAAATTATGCTGTACTCGAATACATTTAGAGTCATAGAATCAGCAGCACCTTAGGTTGGATCTCATATAAAGTTTTATCTATAGCAATCATTCCTAAGGACTTGGTAAGAAAATTAAATTAGCCACCAGAAGAGCAAATAACTGATGCTTAAGTCTCTCACATAGAAGAGATGGATAGATTGGGAGGAAAATGATGAATGGGTACATCATACATGTTCATGACGGCTTTTAATGCACCCTGCTTTAGTTTTGGTTGAATCCATATTCACTTATGCACTGATGGTACAATTAATTGAAATGGAAGCTCACTAAAGCATGCTGTCATTGTAATGCTTCTCTGCAGGTTTTTCATCTGTTGATTGGCTCTTCTAATTTGGGTAAGAATCTACAATTCCCAATATGCTATTGCCTTCTATTCTTTATCTGAGTTCTGTATATTCTCTTCCAAGGATGTTTGGCCTTAAGTATGATGCTTATCACGAGACTTGCGATTTTGGCTCTCTTTTCGTGGCTATTCTATATATATAAAGCTAATTTTGTAGCAGCTTTTTGGTGCTTATATGTAATTATTCATGAGTTTGGACTCACAAAAATAGCCATTTGCATACATAATGGATGATACAAACTGCACTAATAATTTTTACCATTAACTTGTGATTTCGACAAGCATATATATTTACATCCTTGATCCAAACTGAATTAATTTATTTGGTCTTGTCTATGACAGGTTGCTTAGTTTATTTTGTATTAACTCTTTTTGCTGCTTGCAAGGGGTGGCAATGTTGGTCTAACTCTTGTGGTTTTAGCCTCATGGGTATGCTTTCTGTCTCAAATAAAGGGTATATTATCTATCTTCTGAACTTGGCCAAAGCATCTGAACACTAAGAATTTTGCTTTGCAGCATTACCCAAAATTCTGTTTTTTGCTGCATTTCTTCTACTTTTATCATTCTGGTAAGTTTTTCATTTCCTTTCCGTTTTTAAATCCGAAATGATTTCATGAGAATTTGAAAGAGGTGTAGTGATCTTAGATTTCTTTGTCTATTTTGGATACACCGACCTGTCTTTTATGTTATGGGTAAGCAACAATGTTATTTCCATTCATAAAGACAGAGAGATTGAGGTGGATGTTACCCATAGGACTAGAGAGTAAGAAGGATGAAGTGAAAAAGTGAATTGGGAGTATTATGTGACCATAGAATACCTCACAAGTTAAAAGTATAACAGTACAATACGGCTATAAGACCAATGGTGTTACATTGTACATAGGACGAGGATAACTGAAATGTAGATGTTAGGCTGAATAAACGAGGATTCCTTGAGAAGTATATAGATAATAAATTAGCATTTCTTGAGAAGTAGCACCCATATATTTCTAAGTTATGGATCATCAACTCCCATATAGAAGATATCACTCATTATTTTTGCTGTTTCTGTCTTGTTAGTGATTTTTGAAATCCATTGCTTATGGATTTTGGAAAAATGTCGCTTTGATGGACTTGTGGTGTGCCTGTCCTGTCCTGTTTTTTCTTTTTCCTAGGACATTCTATTATAGTTGGGATATGGTGTTGATTACTAATGTCTCTAATTGGGTGTGTGTTTTTTTTATGAGCCATCTGAAAATAGAGATCTGGAGTGCAATTTGAAGTATGAAAAGTTGATATTGCCTTTCTTGATAATTTTAATGAAAAGATTGTTTCTTTTGAGCTATATTTGACATTTTCATGGGGGGGTTTATTTTACCTTTAGGGTTGACCTGTGCCATCAGGCAGATGATGAGGATGAGGAGGATGAAGGGAGTTTTCATGAAGCTTTGTTGGAGAAGACATTTAGCAAACGGAATTCAATGGAAACAGATAGTCATAGAAACTGTTTTCCTCTGCGTTTTGTTCATATTGGAAGCCGCCAGAGAATTGTAATTCTGGTATTGCCACAGTTCAAAGTTTTTTGTTCAATGTCTACTCATATATGATATAAGATATAGTTCATAATTATTGTAATTTTTTTCCTTAAAAGACATCTGTTCCGCAAATAATGTTAAAGTTGATTAACTCCCTAGTTGTCTACCAGGTTACCGTGGTAGTTTTTGTTATAATGGTGGCATGTGCAGTTATAATCTGGATTGGGATGGGAAAAAATCCTATTGATTCTGCAGTGGTGGCTCGGGTATGGACCCTTGCTTGTTTTCATGTACATGAATGCTCTTTCTTGAGGCTGATTTAGAGATTTCAAATAACCTATTTGGGCATGTAGCAAATATTAATGTCAACCAAATATGCATCTTTTTTTCTTCATTCTTATTTCTAATTAACAAGTAATTAAGCTTTGGTGCAATGACTTTTATCATCATGCAGGTATACGTAGATCTCTTTGCAATAGCAATACTATTGTTAGGAGGAGCATTAGCATGTTACGGTGAGTAACTATCATTTCACACACTTGTATTTTCTTGCATTTTTCAAGTGCAACTCCCCCCTGTACTTATCATTCGATCTCTTGAAGTTACATTTTGCGTTGTCTTTGATTTTCAGGAGTCCTATTATGCTTGAGAATGAGAAAAGTTAGATCTGAGAGAGCTTCTTCTGAGATGTGGAAGGTATTTAATCTATTGCTGTAATATAATATATTTTTATTTTATTGATTGCAATAATCTGATGTTGTACATAATTTCATTCATCTGTCCATTGAATTATCAGATCATTCAGAAAATGTTTTGTTTGACAAACAGATATCCGTGCTTTATAGTCCATCACTTGCTTTTATGTTTTTCTTGACAGGTTGCAGGTTTATCTGTTGTTTCCATTCTATGTTTCGCCTCAAGCGCCTTTGTGGCTCTATTAACTGATATTCCTGTACGTACTTAATTATTAGCCATATAATCTTTGCTTTATTCACATATCCAAGTCATTTTAATATATCTCTCAAACTTCACCATACTATTTTGCAGATGCTTTACCATTGGCATCAACAGCGTTTGAATGATGTTTATACTTCTCTTTTACTGATTTTATATTATTTTGTAGGTAGGTAATTCTAATCTTCTTTTCCTGTTTGCAATTAAATGAATCCTGTTCTTTTATCTACAGGGATTCATAATCATATTGTTTGAGTTTATGATGTTTACATTGTTTTTCTCAGGTTCATCAATACCCTCAGCATTTGTACTATGGATCATGAGAGAATTACCTCCCTCGATAACAGCTAACATACGAGAAGAACCAACTACATTAACTTTCGTCAGTGATGGTTCCACATCATTACAACATCCTCAGAGCTGGACTACTGCAATGAGCTTGCGGAACCAGGTTCGACTTCCTCTCTCAGAACTTTACTTTTAATTTATGTTTAACTGCTGTTCACCGTGGGTAAAAGTCCCCAATCTCTCTCCCATTTATCCATGCATGCTAAATATGATCTTTAAGCATATAGGAGTAGAGTTAAGATTACATTTCTTTTTCTTTTCAAAGACAGTAGTTGTTACAGAAGTTTGTTTCCGTATTTCGTATTTACACTTCTACTTTGTTGCCTACTATAATTTGTTACGGTACAGTAGCTAGGTTTTACAGTAACAGACCTGTTTGAAATCTCTGTTTTGTTTGTAAGGTAAGTAATTCAGGTTTATGCTCGTTAAGTTTGGGTTTCAGGTGCAGATATCAAGAGCGAGTCCCATATAACACTTCTCCTCTATGCAAAGTGTGCTGTCTCACTAACGTTCCTGCGTGCAAAGCATGTCCTTCGTCTCCCAGTTTATGAAGTGAGCTGGAATCAGTGAAGAATTATGTCGGATAAACTCTGACACCGATATGACAAGATCTATTGGGTGTTTGAGTTATATTGTTGACAGGCAATTTGTGTACAGCCATAAGTCACCATTGCCATGTTTTTGACATTCTAGGGATGTACATAGCAACAATATGCTAATTGAGGGGTTTATTTATTTATTTTTTCTGTTTTGATAGTACTTAGATGTGCTGCTTCGTTCTGCTATATGGCATCAGATGATTCCTTTTCATTGTGCAATTCCTCAAAAGAAAAGAAAAATAAAAATGAAACAACGTATTATTTCAAAATGAACTCAGAGACAATTCCTTAGCGCGGGAAGTTTCTTTCAAATGTCAAATGATTGATCCAACCAAAATGAGAATTACACGTCCTAGATCATATTGGAAACGTGAAACAGGACATAGCTGGGTAAACAAGTCTCAATTACATCGACAGCTTTAAATTTAGACGGATAAAATGTTTCGTAGTTAACCCATAAGCTGCACTCATGAAGTCTGCATAAAAATATATCTGTGCAGGAAAGGCCCCAATGAATCTGAATTATGAAGATTGCAACTCCTTCTGTAAACAATGCCTCAAGTCACACAAGATTTTATCAAACTCTCAGGAAGTTTCTGTCAATTTGTTTTTAATCTTTATGCTCTTGTTCTCCATTACGTTTTTAACTCGGAATTTTCTTCTTGACAACATGCAACGCCTGATTTTTGGATAAACCCAAAACAAGCGGTCAAGAGAACTCAAATGATGAGATTTTGGAAAAGGTAGTTGGTTCAAGAGGAGGATAAACAGCTGTTACAGCAATAATAATCAATGGAGAGAAGCTGATTGTAGCAAATGTTGGGGACTCCCGGGCAGTTTTATGCAGAGATGGATGGTGTAGCAAAACAGAAAACTGTGGATCACGACCTGGAGAAGGCGAAGGAGAAGGATCTTGTTGAAAGCATAGGTGGTTTTGTATTGGAAAGGCCAGGTACTTGGTATACATTTTTGTACACTTGGGAAATTATTGGCTTGTACTAACTATGGAATTTATTGTGGAGAAAACCCATCATTGAACTTGCATGTTGCTTAACATGATCTCAACAGATATTTTTATTGCTCTGTTAGCAAGTCTTGATTACATCATTCCCTGGTGTTAACATCTGATGATGAAATTAGGAAACATTCCACATGTGGATGGCCAACTAGCTATGACAAGGGGCATCTATGGACGGAAAACTAAATATGATCAAATAACTTCAGAAGCAGATATAAAGGTTAAGAAGATTGACAATGAAACAGATTTCATCATTTTGGCAAGTGATGGCTTGTGGAAGGTAAGCTTAAGCTTTTAGCACAACTTGAGTGAATAATGACAATGTATTTCAAATTTAGTCCTTCCAAATGCTTGAAAGCTTTTATCTGTTTTATGTAGGTGATGTCCAACCTTTTATGATTGCATTCAACTCATGATTTACCCAATCCCTCTCTCACATCTATAAAAGTAGATTTGAAATTGAATTGATGAAGTGATCAAAGCAGCTCCTTGGAATTCCAAGTATGTCAATGTCATAATTGATGAGAATTCATTTGATGTTGATTGTCTCAACTCAAGGTCTGCTTCAATATACCTACAATTCAGATTTTAGATAGTATCATGATGATGAGTCATAGATGCATGCTCCTAGTCCTAGCTAGTGTTAAGCATTTCTATATGGGTTGAGTGATTTTCTTTCATTTCTCTATTGCTTTAACACCCCTCAATTGCACCAACAAAAGTAAAACAAAAACAACACTTTCTTTTTCTCCAAACCACTCAAAGCCCAATCAAATTCCAAATAATCTTCCTCACAAACTGTAAAAACAAAAATAAAAGCCAGTAAGCTCGTCTACTATGCTATATATCCTCATTCAAATACGTACTGCCAACATAAAAAAATTTCACTACAGTGCTTGCAATAATTAACAATCCAAACAAAATCAGTTACAACTTAATTTCATGAATTAGTAAGGGCATGTGACCAAGTTCAATAAAAGTATTTTCAAAGATCTCCATTCTCTACCTCTTTCAATGGAGCATACTCGAAAGAAAAAGCACCGGTATAAGGGTTGCCATTAAAAACAACATAAGGATAATATTTCTTCTCACGGCTTGGGCACTCATAACTCATGTGTTCACCTGGCTTCTCACATATTGAACATTCCTTGAGGATTGCACGTCCTAGGCTTATGCCACATTTGGCACAACATGAGCCTCTAAAGCGGCAACCACAAACCTTGCAATTGACCACACAACCACTACCAACAATGACGTTCTTTGAGACATCAGATTTGTAATGGCAAAAGTATGAAATGTGATCACCCACCTTTAAACAATACAAACATTTACCTGTGTACAATTTGTAGATCCATTGTTAAATACAACAAAAGCAATAAGTATTGTGAGCACATGACATAAAATAACAAAAAATATACATAGATATTATATGTCATAAGAAGTGAAAAAAAATTAAATATATGATGAAATATATGTAAATAGAGAAGATAAGCTTCAGACACATTTATTTATTTATTTTCTGACTCTATAATCAAAAGCATACCAATAGGATTAGCAGGGAGAGGGAGGGTGTCTAATTTTTTGTTTTCTTTTTGTCCGTAAAATCATTAAGATAACAAGGTCTATCCTTGTGAAAAGGACCATGACTTGTAGACTACTTCATAGTGTGTGTGAGAAACCCACATCTACTTGTAGTATAGACTAACGCTTGTATTAAAATAAAAAAATTCAGAAGCATACCAATAGAACTCTTATCCTTTGGTGCATAAGCCTTGGTACCTGTTTGCAGCAATAACATTGTTAAATACCAAAAAAGCAAAAAAAAAAAAAAAAAAAAGAGGGGTGACGAGTTAAAGAAGTTAGAAGGAATTACATCTATGACCATCATCATCATCATCATCATTATCACCATCATCACCATCATCACCATCATCATCATCATCATCATCATCACCATCTCATCATCATCATCATCACCATCATCATCATCACCACCATCACGACCATCATCACCATCATCATCATCACCACCATCATGACCATCATCATCAACATCATCATCATCACCATCATCAACATCATCATCAACATCATCATCATCACCATAATCATCAACATCACCATCATCATCGTCATCACCATCATCACCATCATCTTCACCACCACCATCATCATCATCATCATCATCATCATCATCATCATCATCACTATCATCATCATCATCATCATCACCATCATCACCAAATGCTTGAAAGCTTCCAAATGATTGCATTCAACTCATGATTTAACTTGGCTTTCACCATCATCATCATCATCATCATCATCATCATCCCCACCACCACCATGATCACCATGATCATCACCATCATCACCATCATCATCATCACCACCATCATGACCATCATGACCATCATCATCATCATCATCATCATCATCATCACCACCACTACCATCATCATCATCATCATCATCATCACCATCACCATCATCATCATCATCATCATCGTCACCATTATCACCATCATCATCATCATCATCATCATCATCACCATCATCATCAACATCATCACCATCATCACCATCATCACCATCATCATCATCGGCACCAAATGTTTGAAAGATTCCAGATGATTGCATTGAACTCATGATTTATCCAATCCCTCTCTCATATCTATAAAAGTAGATTTGAAATTGAATTGATAAAGTGATCAAAGAAACTCCTATCATCACCATCATCATCATCATCATCACCTCACGCACCTTCATCATCATCACCTCACGCATCTTCTTCTTTATTTTATTTTAGTTTTTATTTTCTCACGCACCGGGCGTGGGGTTTTCGCCGAACCTCGGATTTGGGGCGTGACAAGAAGAGTTCCAATGCAGTTTAAAAGAAGTCGAAGGTTTTTCAAGGCATTATTTCGTAGCCTTTTGTTCTTCAGCCTTGCTACATGTTTGCATGGAATTAAATTGTTAAATATGAAAATAAAAAGGAAAAGAATGAGTGATGATGTCAAAGAAGTTAGGAGGAATGACATTGATCTAATCAAAAAATAAATATATCATTAAATGTCGACTATTCATCACGCACAGCAAAATAATTTGGCTGGAGAAAATCATCTTCAAAAACATATTCAAAATTTTTGTACAATATATATCCTCTAATTACACCCACATAAGTAAAAATTAAAGCAACACTTTGTTTACGGTTGCAACTTGTGAGAGAAAAAGCGACAGGTGGTTTGGTTTGGCTTTAGCGTGAATTCAATTGTGAGAGAATGAAAGAAGGGAGATGAATTTTTACTTGTTATATAGGCATGGGCGTGCATCACAAGTCTTTTTTTGTTTTTGCCAAAATGATAATTTGTATTAATCAATTAATCAATATTATTTTTCTCCATTTCAGCCTTGATTGAATAATAAATTAGCATTAAAAACTAATCAGTGGCATCTTTAACAAGCAGCGCATTAATTTCTTTCTAGTTTTGTTTTTCGGATTTCGTTTCCTCAAGTAGCGTTTCAGTTTTTTTCTTTGGTGATTTTGAGTCCCAAATAAAGGACGTTTTAATGTGGTTTTCCCATTTAGATGAAAAGGATAGTACCAACCGTCATGCCTTCTCTCAATCTCAGTAAACATCGCTCCTTCCTGGTCTTCTCGTTCAAGATCAGGACCATGGTCTTTAACAATTATTTTGTGTTCTAATTTGGCTTTCACCATCATCATCATCGTCATCATCATCACCACCACCATCATCACCATCATCATCACAATCATCACCATTATCATCATCACCACCATAACTACAGTAACTTGTAGTAATTAACCATTGGAATTTAGATTTTTCTACAAACAATCCAAACAAAATCAATTACAGCTAATTTCATGAATTAACAAAGGCATGGGACCAATTTCAATTACTTCCCAAAAATAATATTTTTTTACTCTTTTAGTGGAGCATACCCTAAAGAAAAACTACCTGTATAAGGGTCGCACTTAAAAACAACAGAAGGATAATATTTCTTCTCGCGGCTCGGGCACTCATAACTCATGTGTTCACCTTCCTTCTCACATACTGAACAACTCTTGAGGATTGCATGTCCTTGGCTTGACCCATAATTGGCACAACATGAGCCTCTAAAGCGGCAACCACAAACCTTGCAATTGACCACACAACCACTACCAACAATGACGTTCTTTGGGACATCAGATTTGTAAGGGCAAAAGTATGAAATGTGATCACCTGCCTTTAAACAATACAAACATTCACCTGTGTACAATTTGTAGATCCATTGTTAAATACAACAAAAACAATAAGTATTGTGAGCACATGACATAAAATAACAAAAAATATACATAGATATTATATGTCATAAGAAGTGAAAAAAAATTAAATATATGATGAAATATATGTAAATAGAGAAGATAAGCTTCAGACACATTTATTTATTTATTTTCTGACTCTATAATCAAAAGCATACCAATAGGATTAGCAGGGAGAGGGAGGGCGTCTAATTTTTTGTTTTCTTTTTGTCCGTAAAATCATTAAGATAACAAGGTCTATCCTAGTGAAAAAGGACCATGACTTGTAGACTACTTCATAGTGTGTGTGAGAAACCCACATCTACTTGTAGTATAGACTAACGCTTGTATTAAAATAAAAAAAATTCAGAAGCATACCAACAGAACTCTTATCCTTTGGTGCATAAGCCTTGGTACTGTTTGCAGCAATAACATTGTTAAAAAAAAAAAAAAAAAAAAAAAAAAGAGGGGGTGACGAGTTAAAGAAGTTAGAAGGAATTACATCTATGATCCCATCAACAAATAACTATATCATTAAATATCGGTTATGCATCATGCGTACACCAAACTAACTTGGCTAGAGAAATCCTATTTTCGACGTGACATAGAATAATAACAAATACATAGAAATTATGTCATAAGATAGAGAAGTTGCAAAATTTTTATTTTATCTTACTTTATTTTTCTCTAAAATACAATTAGGAGGGTATCTAGTATGTTTTTTTTTTCTTCCTTTTTGTCTCTAAAATCAATAGGCCAACGAGATCTAGTATAGAGAAAAATGGACTTAACTTTCAGACCAATAGTCTCTGGCTAGAAACTGTGTGTGAGAAACTCAACTCTAACTTGCAATTTAGACTATCTCTTGTATTCAATAGAAAAAACAAAAGCATACCAAAAAAAGGATTCGGAGGAGGGGTCTAGTGTAGTTGAAAATAAGTCAAAAGATCTTCAAGGCATTTTTTCATAGCCCTTCGTTTTTCAGCCTTGCTATCTGTTTGCATGCAATTAAATTGTTAAATATGAAAAATAAAAAGGAAAAGAATGGGTGATGATGTCAAAGAAGTTAAAAGGAATGACATTGATCAAATCAAAAAATAACTATATTATTAAATATCGACTAACCATCATGTACACACCAAAATAACTTGGCTTGAAAAAATCATCTTCAAAAACCAATTCAAAATTTTTGAACAATATATATTCTCTAATTACACCTACAAAAGTAAAAATTAAAATAACACTTTGTCTTTCGGAAACCACACATAGCCCAAGCAAATTTCATATAATCTTCCTCACAAATCAGAAAAACAAAAATCAAGAGCATATAGGAGCACTAGGACATAAGGTAAAAAGATAATTTTCATACACAAAAGCTGAGGCATAAAATTGAAAGCCCAAATAATTATATGCCAGATAGTCTTGGTTACCCTTGAATTAAAAGAAAAAGGAAAAGCATACAGATTACTCGTATCGCAATTCGGAGGGATCAGATCGCGATAAAGGTCCTTTACGCCGACGCCCTTATCGAGCACCTCCGATGGGAATTTACTTTGCACTCCAAAGATGAGACGTGGTCCATGGCTGGCTGTGTTCAGTAGAGCTTGGGGTTTGGCTTTACGTTTGTGACTTGTGAGAGAAAAAAACGAAGAGTTGTTTGGTGGTTTGGTTTGGGTCTAGGTTGAATTCAATTGTGATAGAATGAAAGAAGGGAGACGAATTCTTACTTGTTATATAGGCATGGGCGTACACCACAAACCTTTTTTTTGTTTTCGCCAGAATGATCATTTGTATTAATTAATTAATCAATATTATTTTTCTCCACTTTAGCCTTGATTGAATAATAAATTATCATTAAAAACTAATCGGTGACATCTTTAATAAGTAGCGCATTAATTTCTTTCTAGTTTTGATTTTCGGATTTCGTTTCCTCAAGTAGCGTTTCAGTTTTTTTCTTTGGTGATTTTGAGTCCCAAATAAAGGAAGTTTTAATGCGGTTTTCCCATTTAGATGAAAAGGATAGTACCAACTGTCATGCCTTCTCTCAGTCTCAGTAACCGTCGCTCCTTCCTGGTCTTCTCATTCAGGATCTGGACCATGGTCTTTAACAATTATTTTGTGTTCTAATTTGGCCATCACCATCACCATCATCATCATCATCATCATCATCACCACCACCGTTATCATCATCATCATCATCATCACCACCACCATCATCACCATCATCATCATCATGATCATCAACACCACTATCATCATCATCACCATGATCACTATCATCATCATCATCATCATCATCACCATTGTCAACATCATCATCATCATCATCATCATCATCACCATCGTCACCATCATCATCATCATCATCATCATCATCATCATCATCATCATCATCATCACCATCATCACCATCATCACCATCAACACCATCATCACCAGCATCACCATCATCATCATCCCTCTCATACATCTATAAAAGTAGATTTGAAATTGAATTGATGAAGTGATCAAAGCAACTCCTATCATCACCATCATCATCATCATCATCATCATCACCTCACGCACCTTCATCATCGTCATCATCGTCGTCATCATCATCATCGTCACCATCATCACCATCATCATCATCATCACCATCATCACCATCATCACCATCACCACCATCATCACCATCATCACCATCATCTTCACCACCATCATCATCCGTCTCACATATCTATAAAAGTAGATTTGAAATTGAATTGATGAAGTGATCAAAGCAACTCCTATCATCACCATCATCATCATCATCATCATCATCACCTCACGCACCTTCATCATCATCATCATCACCTCACGCACTTCTTCTTTATTTTATTTTAGTTTCTATTTTCTCACGCACCGGGCCTGGGGTTTTCGC